>NC_054746.1:37481186-37693686 GCF_018143015.1 Lytechinus variegatus
CTCTGAAGGAACTGAAATAGACTTGTTTGCTCTGGTGGAATATACAAAGAAATGATGATTACATCTAGGCCTATTGTTGCAATCGATTGTTCTGTGTCTCTCCCTTGGTCTGAATTGGTGGAATATATTATGTTGCCTGTCTCTGCAGCTTGTTCTAGCTTGTAAGCTGAAAATGTAAACATCTTTGGCTTGTTTGCATTTGTTTTCCTTATTTTTTTCTTTTATTGGTGTAGCCAAGAGTGATTTAAGGAATGTAGCTCCATATATTTTGTAGTTTACTTGAATTGCTTGTGGTCATCAATTCCTTTATAATATCCTTGAATTTGATGCAAGATTTGAATATGTAATCTACTTCCATAAAATTCATTGAATTTTTTTCATTTTTCATTCATTTTTTTTGGTTAAATGATTAAAAATAATAATTGAAATAATACATTTACTTTACTTACATAATACTTTACTCAATTCCTTTTTAAAATGAATAAGAAAAAAAGATAGAGATCATACCATCATCCTCTGTATACATTTCTACATTATCACACATTGAGTTTGATATACTTCAATTGAGTGGTGACTACGTGTATGATAAAATGTGCTTGAATTATATGTACTGTACATATATTCTCACTGGAACAGCAAGGAAGGATGCAATTAATATTCAATATCCTGTTTCTATATCTATCAAGATTATCATATTCAAAGATGTAATTGATTATTTTCTCTCCCAATTCTCTCTCTCTCTACCTCTTTTATAAAGCACTGTTTTCTTCTGCTACTCCTCTTTATCTTTGAAATTACTCCTTTCTCAATTTTTACCAACCTGTTTGCAGAGCCCTTGATGCTCAAGGCATTAATGAGATTAAAATCAGAAATTGATTGTGATACACTTTTATTTTTGCCTCTTTTCTCTGTAAATTCCTCTGCCCTTTTCATTGATGTAATCTGGCCTGCTTTTCCAATTGCACTAGATAGGGTTCCATGATTAATTAGCTGTTGTGTACTTCCATTGCAGAAACCAATGGGTATGACTAGAAATTAAATAAATCTGATTCATATTCCATGTTTGCTAATAATGCAAAACAGATTCGGCTCTCATAGTTTGATTTTGCTTGAGTAATCTGATGGATGTGTTTACCTCCTGATAGCCAGTGTCATGATCTATGCCTGTCCTTGAACATTATATTATCTGGACAACATGGATGCCATATAATGCCCAGCCACATTGCCTCTAATGACCTTGCTATTACTATGCTAACATAGTGTCTTGATTCACATTGATTGCCTATTGTCATTCTGACCCTCATCCTACATGTAATTTTTATTACAAACACAAAGGGCAAACCTTGTAATACAATGGGAAAATGCTATGCATAATCATTCATCATATTGCGAATGGGCTGCCTTTGAAAACCATATTGACAACAGCTTTCGGTTGATTATTACAACACATAGAACTAAATGTTGATACCACTTCAGAATCATGTAATACGTCCTTTATATTACTTGATAAATTACACTGCTAGCTACTACTAGTATTTTGTCATTAATGCACAAAAATATTATGTTTTTTATCATTTTCGAGACCAAATTGAAAAAAAAACATATATATTGATGATGTGATATAAACACTTGAACACCATCTGGACCACCTTGAACCAATCCTACAAAGGTTAAGCCTCGACTAAATGCCTGGCTGTTGGTGTTAGGTGATCAGAAAGTAGGTTAACTTCATTTACGTGGTAAAACTGAACAGGAGTAATATAAAAACAATCTTGCAGGGAGTGGTATGCACTCAATTTCATTTTCTATCACTTTTTTTTAAATCTTGAGTAGTTAATATAGTCGTATTAATAGGCATAATTATAAGGCCATGGTCTAAATGTTGTGTCATATTTTATCAAAGTACTTTTCAGGGTACCATCATGTAATTGAAGTATATCAAATGAAGTTATATTGGTATCATTTAGTTCTTTTTGATAGTGTAATATAATATTTTTTTCATGAATTCTAATGTTTTCTTTCATTTTCTGTTTCATTTATCTGCAGACCATTGCTCTTAACAACAGAGTACCACCTAGGCTGTTGAGCGATCCAAATATTTGCTCTTTCAGGTCAATCTGCATCAATCCGATGACACCGGTAGAGGATCCATC
Source organism: Lytechinus variegatus (assembly GCF_018143015.1). Lineage (NCBI taxonomy): Eukaryota > Metazoa > Echinodermata > Echinoidea > Temnopleuroida > Toxopneustidae > Lytechinus > Lytechinus variegatus. The sequence continues at coordinate 37,483,340 of NC_054746.1, forward strand.
ACTAGCTGCTTACTGAGGAGACCTTTCATTCTTATGAACTTGATGATGGCTTTTGCTATAGTGTTTGATACAGCACCAACATTAACAAGATGAAGTACACTGTTTGGTAGGCCTATCGTTTAGAGACAGCATCATTCACGTTGGAGAGCTGTACCTGTAATGGAAGGTACAGTTTTTGTATGAATTCCTGATCGAGTGTGTGCTTGAATCAAAGGATGAATTGTACAACCTAATGTATGAATAGCAGTGAGATCTTGGGTAAAACTGCTTGGCAAACTATCCTTGGAGCTTTCACTAATAAGTGCACTCATAACAAGCTCATGTGATGACAACATTTCATTAAACCACAGATAGAGGGCACTATATATATTCATCAATATGTTTGTAGCCTGGAAGCACAAAGCAAGAGAAAACAACACAGGACGAAAGCTTTCAATGGCAGCTTATAGAAAGGACACTGGATGGGTATCTAATGCCAGTAGCTTACAAGGTTAGCTCAATGGAGAGATTTTCTTGGGGGACGATTTGGAAAGGATGTCATCATCTGAAGATGAAAGGATCTTATTCCAGAGGTCTTGTCATCAAGGATGTTGTCTCTTCTGAGAGATCAACCTGGCAGATAATCCTTGAGACTGATTGGTTCCGAAGCCAGAGAAGGAAGGCTGTGTTGAGAGCTCAACTGATAGTAGTTGCCATCACAGGATTTAGCTGTTCAGTAAAGGCTAGGTTCTTGAGCACTCATCAAACTATAACACTTATAGATGCCTTTGATCCCTCAACCAAACATGTTTTATGGGTACTGACTGGTGCATCTTTTTTTCTGAGTAGAGAAGGGGAGCAGAAGACATCACTAGGTGTCCTATCATGAACTACCTCTATTTTCTGTCTAAAAAAAATTCTTGTATTCTTAATGGGTGTTGCACGCAGCATGAAAAAGATTTAGATTAAAATAAAGGCGTTGGTGTCTAGTCTACACAAATGATAGGTTTTCTGTTTGTATCATGATCAGATGACAAAACTTTCACATTGACTCTCAGGTACTAAGTTTGATTTTGTCTATTTGAATCCGGTTGGGCGTTAACTTTCTAAGTCAAGAGAAATACCTTTTGTCTCCTTGCAGATGGTAAAATGTATGAAATTAGCAGTTCTTCCAATGTATCGATATACAAGAAAATTATTCACATCATGGCAAAATATAGATGCTGTTTAGAGGCAACGCCTACTTATTGAAAAGAGCATATATTTTTACTCATCGAATAAAAAAAATTGATGAATTTTTGGTCTGCAGATAAAAACAGTAATGCAAACATGTTTTTGTAAGCCGAGTGTTTCTATTTGCAATAGATTTTCTCTATTATGATATACACCAGTTTGATGCAGGGCATAAAATCATGAAAATCTTGTTTATTAGACAATGGGAAACTTGGTTCTCTTTTATTTAACATAATCTGACCTTATTGGTTTGTTTTTCTTTATTCTGCTATATCTGATTATTTTTTTTATTTGCTATGCCAATGATTATTTCTCTAATGAGCTTGGGTTCAAACCTGAAGATATTTTCTAAGAGAAGCAATCATTTTTTCTTGATGTAAGTTATGGTGATATTTTTTGGGTTTTTTTTCCATCTCAAACTGGGTTTGAAAGGGTTTATGCCATGGACTACAAATGGGGAAGGAAAATTCAAGGCAGAGGAAAAAAATTTTGCTTAATTTTACACAATGATACTTCAATACCCCCCTCATTTTTGCATCAACACAACTGTGCAGTTAAAACTGATTGCTTCTAGAGTTCTGTATTGAAATGATGTCAATTAATTCTGACATTGTTATGTCAGAGACAAGTATTATGAGTTTTTTTTAAGTCGTAAGGTTCTGTTCAAGGAAGCTGTGTGATAGGTGAAGAAATGTGTGTTGATTAACATTTACTTTATTTTTCATTTCAATGTTATTGAAAATTAATTGCCAAGATGTAAACTCAAAGATAAAAATTGCAAATGAGGCTGATAAAGACTCTTTATATACAGATGCAAGTTTTATGATAGTGCAAGTTCAAGGACCAACCGAGCTTTGTTGAAATTCAGTAGCATTTTTTTTCTATTCCTTCATGTATGCTTCTATAATTTAGTTATAGAGATAATATTTGAACATTCATTTAGTTTTCATGCATTCACACTACAATAAGAAATATATTTCATTTTTATATTGCTATTGGTATTTTAATTCTGTGTATTTTTTTGGTAATAAAGACTAACATGATTCAGTAGTATCTCATATGATACTTATATATTGCTTTATCAAGCTTTTATGCATAAGTCTGTTTATTTGGCAGTATTCCTTCTCTATGTATCTATTGTTCGCATTTCACATGAACATATTTACATTTTTGTGCAGCTGTTAGGAGTAATATCTGTTCAAGAATTGTGTATTTTAATGATTTCTTGGTTCTATGTAGTGAAGAATTATGATGTGGGTAACTGCAGAAATATACCACTTTTGCATATGTTTGTTTCAACAGAAAGTAATTTTGACTAATTATGAATTCATTTTTCTTTTATATTCATAATGTATTGTGATATCTTTTAATTATGAACATATGATGTGATAAGAATATATGCTTTGAAAAATTCAATGCATTTATATATATTATAAAGAAATTTGAAAAGAAATTATATATATTGATTCATTAAAAAGTTTGTTTTTAACATGTTGTACAAATATGTTTTTCATTAACAGAATCATTCTGCATATGTACTCTATCTAAACTCCATGTTAGCATTGCAAGAAAACTAATTTGATTCAGAGTTGCTGTGCTTGTTCAAGAGTTCAAATGAAACTAATTTTTTAATTCTTGGAGCAAATTTAGATATTTGTAGCTTAAACGGTCTGTTTATGATGACATTGTACAAATATTTTGTTTGCCATTTACTCTTGAAATGATAAATCTACCAGAGACAAATTTTGTGAGCTCTTCTTTGTCGACTGGCAGATTTAAACATTTATGGCTTCATTTTGACTTGTATAAGCAAAAGTTGCAAAAAAATCACACCATTGATATATATTATGATGTTGATTTAAAGAAGATATATATTGTGCTGGTATGAAATGGTGTTAGCCATATTTTACATGTGTTAATGATATATCAGTAACAAAATGACAATTTTATATTTCATTTGTTTCTCTTCATGCTGTTTGCAATGCATGAATGCATTGTGATTACATGGATCCACATGTACTCATGCTGCTTGGTAAGGAAGGTGGCTTTCTGAACTTGTTTTTTTTTTAATTGAAAGATCTTCTTGTCATTTTGTTTTCTTACATAATTATTTTTTCTTTGTTTCACAAGATGGAAATATTTTGTTATTGATATCATGGTTGATATCATTGATTATGATAGAGAATTAGTGAACAAAACAATTTTATAGTGCCTGGTTTTATGACAGAAGGAAGAAGAGCTTGCGTGTAAGGAGAGTCAAAGAGAGTGAATGAGAGTGAGTGAGAGAAAGAAGAATAATGAAACGGTGGAAACAGTGCATGGTTTTATTGGCGAAGATAACTTGATTGATACTTGCTTCATACATATATCAGGTCAAAAAGTTTTATATATGGTACTGTGATGTAATTTTTAGTCATTTTAGTGGTGGTCATTGGTATTTTGGGTACAGTGAACCATCATTATATCTACCTATTTTTCCAGATATGCTTTGAAATGTGACTTATGTCACTTAATAAAGACAAAAATATTTAAAGAAATTTATCATGTTTGCATAGAATTTCTTGTTATCATGATAGTTGATGTGTCTGATGCTGGTTAATGAATAGGTGTATGGTATGTGGTTATGTGATTTCTTTTAAGTATGTCATGTTTTTTTGTTATGGTTGGTTGTTTGTGCGAATTCTACTTCTGTACATGTTTATTATTGATAGGGATTACGTTTTGACTGATGAAAAAAAAACAACTAGAAATTCTAGGCATGGCTGATTGTGATTCGTTATGGTGCAGTGTATTGCCCTTATCAAATTCAGTTGAAATACTCTATTGAATCAGGGAAGTGTTCCCAATTAATGAATGACAGATTCATATTCTGTGCCAAGATTGCTGGCATAGAAAGTTTACATGCTAGTGGCAGGCATAACTGACAAATAAACTGTTTAAGGAGAACTCCTACTCACCCCCAACTAGAAGTTGATTTAAAAAAAGAGAAAAATCAAGCATTATTAATTTGTTTTTGGATTAAAACCGGATGTTTAATCTTAAAGATTTCACCTATTTAAAAAAGAAAAAAAAACATGTATGGAGATGAGAAAACTTATGGTATTACACACAATTGTTTGTATTTTTATTGCAGATTTGGCAATAAGGAAGCTCTCCATTGAGTCACGATAGGTTACAACAATGGCATTTCCTCATATAGGGAGTAATCATATTTCATGTAAAAACGGGCAAAAGGAATAGTGAGTGACATCATTGATTCACTCATTTGCATACGGACCTGGATTTCCATATTATGTTAGATTAAGCAAAAATCTAAAATGCTATAACTGTCTTAATTCACATCAAATTTTCAGCGTTATGTATTTATTTTAATTTCGTTTTGTTCGAATCAATTTGTATGTACTTCCCCCTTTAAGCATTAACCTATCTCCGTGTTTGAAGTTCAGCATTGAAGAAAGATAGGGCATCTATTTAATATGATTAGTGTTCAAAAGAATGGTCCTACTTTTGACGAGGAAGGGTGTGTGATAGAAATAAGTGAAATACCTTTAGATTGCTTGTTGTTATCAAACTGGGATAATTTTTCCACACTATACTTCCATTAAAAAGTGACCAAAACAAATTGCACAAACATGTTCATTCTGATTTTAGAAGGAAGCTGAAAATCTTTTCATCTGACATAGTAAAAAAAATATTCTTAAGGTTTAAGTGACGTTTATAAGACATAAAGGCTTTGGGTAATCAAGCCTTTAATACTCCATATGAATAACACCACTGCATTCACAATACTTGAATTCGGAAATGAAAGGGAAGGGGGGGGGGGGGGGGTTCGGTGTTGGGGAAAACCTGAAAAATCTAATATCACTCACTCATTGTTTACAGTGTAAATAATGCTTCCTTCATCTAATGACTTGAATCCACCAATAATTATTTTCACATTTCGCTCCCTCTCTCCACCTCAACACCTACTCTTACATTTGGAAGAAAACCGACGTTTTTTTTTTTTTTTGGGGGGGGGGGTGGGGTGATGGGAGGGGTCACTACCCTGTCCCGATTTTCTCTGCTCCATTGGAACATGGAACAAGACAGTTACTGTTTTGTTCAAAGACGATGAACCAAATCGAAGATTGTGATCTTAGGAATTAGATCACTCTTTGAACACTCTTGTCAATTGGCAATTTTCAACATGATTATGTTTATATAAACCCCTCAAAAAGGTTTGGAAATCTGTGTTTGGCCATTAATTTATCCCAACTCCCAATTTTACACAATGAATATTTTACATCATTCAAAAGATCATATAATTCTCTTTAAAGTGCATGATACCATGCTTGTTATGATCATGTCATCACAAAAAGAGCAGGATCTTAAAGTCTTGGATGAGGTCTGAATTGAAAAGCTGCAAAACGAGCAAAAAAAGTTTGGAAATCTGAGTTTGGCTATTAATTTCTCCCAACTCCCAATTTTGCACAATGCTATCATTCAAAAGATCATTTAATTCTTTTTAAAATGATACCATGCTTGTTGTGATCATGCCACCACGAAAAGAGCAGGATTCAAAAGTGTTGAATGAGGTCTGAATTGAAAAGCTGCAAAACGAACAGAAATAGTCATGAATGGTCAATACAGAACATGATTCTTTTGTCTGTGTCAATAGAGATGAAAATCCATTCAAATCAAGCCCCTGCTTCTGTAGTGATGGTTCTTTGAGATAACATGGTTTGAGTCGTAGTTTGAAATACCCATGCATGCATGTTTGTTTGTTTGTTATGTGTTTGCTTTTGCAGAGGTGTGTTTGATTCCATGTTGATGTTAATGTTATAAGGTGCATGAAAATGATTAAAAAAAACCGATGAGAAACTCACTCATCACCACTGAAAAAAGAACAGTGATTTTCAATATTGTGTCATTTTGCAACTTTTGAATTTTGACTTTGCCCCACATTTCAAGGCACTGCACCTCCATGTGAACCATAATCATCAGAGGGTATCATTTTAAAGAAAATTAAATGCTCTATTCATTGATATTAATAGCACATTGATATGCACTAAAACCGAGGAGGGTTTATCGATCAAAGTCAGATTTCCAAACTTTTTTGAGGAGTTTATATATAGGTTCCATGGAATCTCTGCCTCACAAGAATTCTATCATATTTCATTTATTAAAGATAATAATGATGAAACAAATACACAAACGACTTAATTAGGATAGCATTGCATGTACGGTTGGTATAATTAAAATACTTTATCATAATTGATCCCGTGTCACTTAGATTTAATTTGAAATTCACGAAATTCTGTATAATTTGAAAATTTTCTCATTCGACCACTGTATGCTCTCTCCCTCACAAGTACTCCTTAATATTTTGCCTACATGTAGCTCAATTCTCTATTGAAAATATCAAATTTTCTTACTCGGTCAGTCACCAATGGAAGACCCAGTATAACGATTCATGAGAAAACACCTTGCCTATATTACCACTATCACGCTTTCGTCGTTCCCTTTAATAATGCCAAAGTCATCAATAAAATTCATTTCGCCCTTGCTTATATCTCTATACTATATTATTACCAATATTCTTTCATTTCCTCTTCAATTACCCAGGGTGAGCGCTTGTATTCATTATTTCGGAAATGGAGCGAAATACATGGAAAGTGAAATAGCAATATACTTTCAGTATTATAAAATCGAAAGGTGACATTTTAAGAATCAGTATGAATGTTGAAACATTGTTATTGGTGACAGCCCCTGTAGCACGTATCATCGAATGACTTACGGTAACGACACGCGAGTGTGACAATTTCATACTTATATACACACACGGGGCCCTATAATGGGATAATTAGGATGAAGTCTTGTCAGTTTGGCGTCATAACTGTGATAACATCGAATAAGATTCTAACCTAATGATTTGTTTGGTCAGTATTGCCCTCTCTGAACTAACTAAGCTGTTTACTTTAAGCCCATGGTTCGTTTAATAGATTATTTATATACACAGACATCTTGTTTTTCTCCACGATCATGATCCTTATTTATTGGTTTGACCCGGTACAATTCAATTATTTCATCTACATTAAGCTTTGAAGCATCTCTCATTAAAAAGCTTGCTCCGTATGACGTATTTTAGTAGAACCTAATCTCATCAGCCCCTGCATAAGCCCTGTAAAAATCAGCCAATCTCATCTCGGCAACATCACCTTTCATGCACTTAGCGTGAATTAAAGTCGTTGATTTATGTTATTTATCTTTCAATTTGAACTTTCAATTAGATTAATTGCCGCAAAGGCAAACTGATTGAATAGTATCCATTTCAGCCAACTATCTATAACTGACCCCCGTTAGTCACTTCAATGAGAAATCTACTGGTGGTGGTGAAGAACCAATTATTAACTTATTTGATGTATAAATATTGATCGACAAGCTTAAAATGTACATTTTCGGTACAGCCGGTGCTGATATATTTTGTTATCTATTCTTATAATTCTTCTATGAGGAATTATAGGAGTAGCGTTTTGGCAACTTTGGTATCATACACTATTTTGTACTATACAGTGCGTATCAAAAAAAAGTTTAAAATTTGAAAAAATCCTGTAAAATTATACATGTGTAATATCCTGAAGATTGTTCCGCATTTTAACATTGGTACAGGTCCATTAAAGCAAATGACGATATAACTGTCGAAAAATATTTCCGCTTGAGTGAGTACCACTCACTTTTGAAAAGTTAGTGAAAAATGATTTGCGCAGAAATTTGAAATAGTTATGCGAATAAAAGTAGCCCTTAATCATGAAGGACACATGAAATTTAGCTAGTAAAATTAATTTGAAGATATCTTCTACATTGTGTGACTTGTTTCCTTGCCAAAAACACTTCGAAGAGTGCATTTTGCCCCACCCCATTCCCCCACACACCGAGGCCATTGTGACGATATTTGCTTTACACTGAGCTGTGATTTACATGGAATGGCTTAAGCTTGATTTTCATTTTGTTAATCATTTTTAAGCTTGGGAAATATGTGAAGAAAGAAGTATTAAATGAAAAATGAAATAAAACCAACTTTCAATGACAAAAACTTAGTGAAAAAAATTCTGGAGATATCTGATATAAACTTTTGTTCAGATTCAGTTATGTCCTCAGATCCATCTGGCACAAATAGGGTAAAGGTTGTGCTTATTGAGTGTTGAAATTTCAATTTGGGTGGCAAAACGGTCACAAAATGCTTGAATAGTATCCGTTTTATTCCAATTGCCTAAAAGTGCAAGGAAAGTGTATGATAAATCTTTCGTAGTGTCAGTTTGATTTCGTCCTTTCGACTTGACACAGCATGAAAACGAGCATTTCTGCGCAAACAGATTTCTGCGAGCTTTACAGAAATGGACAGTGCTCACTCAAGTGTAACATTCTGACAAAACTTTTACTTTCATTGGATAGATGAGACCCAAACCCAAGATTATATGTGAAAAAATTACCCACGTGTTGTGTATTTTTTAATTCCCAGGACTTTTTCAAAGTGTAAACTTTTTTTTGATACGCACTGTATAATACGTCCTCTTCTTTTGAAAAACCTTGTAACTTTTCTTCTAAAAGACAGATGATTTAACCATAGAGCTATTAACAGATAGCTCCATGATTTAACCGTAAATATGGCAAAGAAAAATATTTTTTTTCACACATGATTTTACAGAGCAACATTTTTAAGTCATACACCTTCCCATGCAGTTGCTGGTCAGTGATCCACTGTGAATTCGTGCAGATAATGAAATTAAACTGTGACCAAGAATCTGCAACAAACTTGGGACATAGTAGTCTTAGCATTGATTGAAATTTACTTCCGCATACAGCCTCGTGGGGGGGGGGTAAGTTATAGGGAATTAAATTATTCTTTGAAGAGGGTGCATGAATATTGATGGTCATTCAGTCTTGTATTTAGTCAAAACAACTAAGATAGTAAAAAAAGAAAAAAAAATGTAAAATTCTTTATAATTTGGTTCTCCTTCAGGTGGTTGGATGACCAATAACTTTGTGATCATAAATTTCATTCAAGTGAGGCGCTAATTAATGTCTTATCATGAGTATGAGAGACTACTGTATTCACTCGTCTCTAAAATTAGTATCAGACGACAACCTACCTCTGCTGTAACCACTTTTCTTCCTACACTCATTGTGAATCAATAACCCGACGATATGAGAAGGTTTTGAAAGCTCTTTTCACCAAGAATGAAAGAAGCACCAGTTTCGATTTGGTTGTCGAGGGACCAGGCGATGACATATTTCACATTACATGTCGATCTTTGTGGATTGAATTACAGTAAAGGAGAATAAAGGAAGCAAAGCGGAATTGGCTGGGTATCGTGATCAGAAATTCTGAATTTTTGATTCGGAAGTGATATGATTGGTCTAATCATTCAAAGTGAAACAAAAATCAGGAAATTCTTTAAAATCCCTTCATGTAATTTGATCAGCCATGTCATTGCATTATTTCATGCAGGAACATAATTATTGACTATAATATAATCATGTTTCATATTTTCATGTTCTGATTTACAGTCCTTGAAAATTAACACTTCTACAACGACTGCAATAGTGATAATGATACTAGTATTTGATGATGCTAATGATTACTACTACTACACTACTACTACTACTACTACTACTACTACTACTACTACTACTACTACTACTACTTCTACTACTACTACTACTACTACTACTACTACTACTACTACTACTACTACTACTACTACTACTACTACTACTACTACTACTACTACTACTACTACTTCTACTACTACTACTACTACTACTACTACTACTACTACTATACTACTACCACTACTACTACTACTACTACTACTACTACTACTACTACTACTACTACTACTACTACTACTACTACTACTACTACTACTACTACTACTACTATACTACTACCACTACTACTACTACTACTACTACTACTACTACTACTAATACTACTACTACTACTACTACTATACTACTACCACTACTACTACTACTACTACTACTACTACTACTACTACTACTACTACTACTACTACTACTACAACAACTACTACTACTACTTCTCCTGCTGCTTCTGCTGTTGCTACTGCTGCTACTGCTGCTACTACTACTGCGTAATGATGCTTTTGATGTCAATGAAATATAATGATATGTTTGGAGTGTTAAAGAGAAACGGTGGGGGAGATAGAGAATAGGAAAGAGGAAGAGAAAGGTGTAAATAGATAGATAGATATGGAGAAAAAGAGAGATATTATAGATGTATAATACAGAGAAAGAAAGGGATGAATAGAATGAATAGCATGAGGAGTGTGTGGGCGTGGGTGGTGACATAACAGCTAATTAATTTTTGACAATCATTCATCTGGGAGAACAATGCCATTTCCAGTGAGGTTTAGTGAATATACTTTGACTCCGTGATTGTTACCATGATTAACGAGACCATAGAAAATGAAATAATGACTTGACATCTTCATTTGATAGCACACGTCCAGTCTATACTGCTTTATAATGACCTTTCCGAAAGTGATTTTTATCAATGTCGATCGACGCCTACATGTTTTCGGATCTGGAATAGATATTGATCTATATTTCCTATATCTTTGATGTTTATTTATCAGATTATAGTGATGATTATAATCACGAACCCATAAATAAAGATTACCAACACCACGTTTCTGACAATCGAGTGCCAAAAACATTTTTTTTTCTATTTAAGATTCTACTTTATTCATGGAGACGTCATCTCTTCTGTTATCAATTTTTTATTTCGGTAGGGAATTTGGGTACTAGCTGAGTGTACACTAAATATAAAGTTTCAATCCACTAAAACACGACTGTGGTTAGGAACCAATCAGAAGTTAGAATTACAATTCTCTTTAGGAAAAAATTGTATATCTAAGAAATAAAACTTCCTTATTTTTTCCCTCGTATTTTCAGTTTAATCCAGAACATATCATTAATTGACGATTATGGGCGGGTCAATGGGGGTGACCAAAATTTAGTTTGATTTATTCTTAAAACGGAAATAAGGGTTATTTGATATACAAGACTAATTCATATGGGGGCTTCGTGGTCTACTGGTAACGACTCTCGTCTTTCAATCAGAGGGACATGGGCTCGAATCCCAGCCGAGGCGTGTTTTCCTTCAGCAAGAAATGTACCCACATTGTGCTGCACTCGACCCAGGTGAGGTGAATTGGTACCCTGTAGTATTTATTCCTTGAATGCTTTAGCGCCTTTTCGGCGGCTTAGCTACAGCCGGGGTAACAATTATGATAGCAAATATCAAGTGCGATGACAGTAGCTGCGCTGTACAAAGGAAACATAATTGTATCTGTATATTTTCACACCCCGTCTTTTTCTTTCTTCATCTTTTCTCTCTTATTTTTCTTGTCAGACTCTCTACTATTTCATCACTTAAAGAGACATGGGGGAATTTATCCTTTCTTGGACCACCGTTCTTGAAGATAGGCCATTTGTGGAAAGCATGATTGAATAAACTTGCAAATCTAGATAACACAAACGAGTTCTTCATGCGAGACTAAAGACTTCAATCGTGAACTTGATTCAATGAATCAAGCACGCATGTATAAAGGCAGGCTAAGAGCACGCGAGGTCAGCGTACTAGGATAAGATCAAAACAACTCATCATTACCAGATTCCATTCCTAATTCAATAGTAGCTCATGTGACAGTACTCCTGTTGATCAAGATGTGGTATAATAGGATGGAGTCAACGGGGGGGGGGGGGGGACTTATTCTTTCCCTTTCATACAGGGGGTCTAAAATAGCCAAGACTTTCCCCTTCCAAAGTTCAACAAAAAAAAATCACCTGTCACAGAAATTCATAATGTCGTGGAAATGGAACGACGCTATGGAGTGGTTTATAAAATCATACGTCATTTTGGAAAATTCAAAACAATACATAACTTCTCCATTTATCACACATCAGTGGAGAATACTTCAAGAGTACTTTTTTTAATTCAACCACATTTTTTTTCTCGACACCATTATTTTCCATCAATGGGGAACGGAGCACAACACAAATCTTTTTTTTTTTGCTTTGGATATAAAATCAGCCCCCCCCCAAAAGCTTGTCACTATTTTAGAACATGGTTGATCCTGCACGAGTTGAAACAAGATTAAACTACATGCAGTTTTACGAACCGAAAAACCAATTTATTTAAAAACCATTCATTTTCCGGCGAAATCATCGTTACTTTACATAGGTGAATTTCAAAACCTTATTACCATCTCTACATAATCGGACTTCCCCAATCTGTCAATTTCATATTGCCAGTTTTCGCTGTCATTGAGCGCTTTGATCCCATTCCATTCCACTTTGCCTCAGAACGGGGGGGGGGGGGGTGTAGGCATAGTGACTTATAATGATTGAGCAACGTGTGAAATTGAAAGAGTGAATTCTACATGGAATGCAGTGAAAATAAGAAAAGATAATGAGTAGATTACTTGAAAGCCTTATTAATATCAACAGTGTGATAATGCATTTCAAAATAATAATTGGTTCTGAAGGGATCCGTTTATAGGATCTCACGGTGAATCTAAACTTCAAAAATTTTACGCAAACATCACGTACCTATTGGATTTTCAAGGAAAGGGCTACGTGAAGAATCACAAGATTTCGCTGGTACCTTCTTAGATGACATAATTATCGTCAAGGAGATCAACTGGTGTTGACTTGCCTTGTGATCTTTATAATCATATTTGATTAATCCAGCGGGTGAAGAAAGGGCATGAATAATAGAATATCAAGCAGTGTTGATATCGAGATCACGACAAGCTGTTTGGTTTAAGTGGGAATCCAACCTTGGTGAGGAAAGGAGGGAAAAAAAAGAGAAAACAGAATTGTGAAAGCTTGAAAGAAATCAGAATAAATGAAAAAGTAATGGCTTTTTTGGAAAACGAATCACTAATACTACGTGTATGTAAATCTGAATTTGGTGAGTACTAGATTGTCATCCGACAATGGTACTACTTCAAAGTATAAGTATCTTTCAAATCCTCATCATTCTCTGTCATTTTCAATCTTTAAAAAAGCTGACGTGTTTGTCTTTTTCGAATCAGTGCCCTTTCTTACCCATAAAAAGTGCCCCTCACGAACGTGTTCTATGCCCCTTTTACCCGAGGACCCGTTTGTCTTTTGTGTATTGGACAAGGGCGGCGATCCTGTCCCCCCCGTGCCCCCACTTTTTGAAGCACTGAAAAGTGCCCTTTTTACCCAAGAAAAATGCCCCCTCATGAACGTGTACTATGCCCTTTTCAAGGAGGACCCATTTTAGATGTTACCAAGTGCTCTTTTTCGTATAAGTGTCAATTTAAAAAAAAGCAAAATACTCCCCCCCCCCGCTCGAATCAGTGCCCTTTCTTACCCATAAAAAGTGCCCCTCACGAACGTGTTCTGTGCCCCTTTTACCCGAGGACCCGTTTCATGTGTAAGCAAGTACCCCATTCCCTTCCTGTAAGTGCTCTTTCTTGAATCAGTGCCCCCTTTTACCCAAGAAAAGTGTCCCCACGAACGTGTCCTGTGCCCCTTGAGAAGGACCCCTATTATGTGTAAGTGCCCCTTGCCTTCTTGTAAGTGCCCTATTTTGTATAAGTCCCCCTTTCTACCCAAGAAAAGTCTCCAACATGGATGCGTGATATGCCCCTTTCACCTGAGGACCCATTACGTGTTAACGGGCGCCCCTTTAAGATGGGAGGCTTGGGGGGCTCTTGCCTCCTCAATTTTTCGCGACCAAGCAAAAAAAAAAAGAGAAAAAAGAAATGAAAGGTAACAAAATATTTTTTTTCTGAATATGACTTGTCAAAATCTATCACAAAATTGGATTTCTGTTATAAAATGAACTTTTTTTTTAATTCACGTGATACGACATATCTAGCCCCCAAAGAATTTTGGCCTTTTGCGCCACTGTAGATTAGTCATTTTTCTTTGGTTTAAGAAAGTGCCCTTTTCGAAAGAAAAGGTGCCCCTGGTATTGGAAATTAGGAGTTGTCCCAACCCTTCACCATGATGACGAATCGATCAATTTCAGATTACAATTTTTTACAGCTTAACAAATTCACAACACTTTTAAATCTGTTTGTCTAATTTTGATCAACTCCTTCTGACTTTTGTTTCTTTTTCTTTTGAAACAATTGTCATTTGGGTTTGATTCCTTTCTAATAGAAGGGTAAGAGAGAACCCCAGAGTTTCTAATAATTATGATTGATAAAATAAAAAAGAAACACTTGAAAGTATATTTTTATAGCATTGAGGTATATCAGCTTTAACATGTATAATATTACCATGTTTATTGAACTGGACTCGGGAGATCATGAATACGGGAATTCGCAAGTAAATATTTCAGATATTCTTTTAAAATGTATGCCTTTATATTTCTTATATTACTTGCAGATTTTTTAATGTTATTTCAGTTTCACTTTTGAGCAAGTGTGACAAACAGTTCTCCATGATTGTGACATTAAAAAAACCTCATTCATTATTTTGTTCCCCTTTTCGAGCCTCAACAACTCCCAACACAAAATCAGAGCGAATGAAAACAAAGTTTCGATTTTGAATACAACTATCAATAGTCAATTCCATATTCGCTTTCCCCAATGATGTTATCCCTCGAAATCACTAAAATTTACTTCACCCTATTCTTTATAATCATTCAAGTATTAAACCTGAACGGGACCGAAATGAAAGAGACAGCAAGCCTGAAATTAGGGGGAGGGGAGGGGTCACTTAAAAAAAAAGATGTAGCCGCTCTTTACACTCTCCCCCTTCTCATCCCCATCCCTGTCTTATCCACCTTCGCTCTCTCTCTCTATCCATGTTTCATCATCAGTTAGCTTTCTACTTTATGCACTACAACCCATTTTCTCCCTCTGATACTGATATTTCACGATCTATTCCATCTTAATAATGGACAATAACAATTGAATGCTATCTACGTGCATTTTCTCACATTTGAAATGGCGACGGTTAATTTTTTTTTTCATAATTTGATTCATCTGAATGAGATAGATATAATGTGCAACCCCGGTGTGCAACCCACCCAAGCATGCTTTATGTAGCCAGTAATGCATGCATATTTAGTTAGTATTGATAAAAAAAGATAAATTTTGAATAGCCTATACAGGAAGAAGACGTTCACTTTCACGATATCCTGAAAGAGGACTGAGATTACAACCAACAAATAGAAAATATGATGAAGACAAAAATAACCTCGTTATATCAACAGCATAATCAATTTATACCTTAAAGTAACAATCATTTGAAAACAATATAAAAAAGGAAAAAAGAAAGAATAAAGTTGCAGTTCTTGAATTTGATATGTCATAATGAGCCCTGTAACATAAAGACATATAATTCACAGGGGCGGATCCAGCCTTTACCATTGCAATGGGGGGAGGGGCGGAATTTTTTCACCCAAATTTTTCCCGATCAGCCGCTCAAAGTTGATTTTTGTTTGCTTCTTTGGAAGGGCCCATAATAGTCACTTCTCTGCATTATTCTTAGAAATCAACATAAATATATAACAAGCTGATCTCATAAGCCTAATAGTGCGAGCGTGAAGCACGAGCTTGTATTTTGTTCTAAAAATTGAACATTCGCGGGGCCCGTTGCAGAAAGAGTTGCAATCAAACGCAACTCTAAAAATCATGCGTAACTTAATTTTCAACCAATCAACAGCGCGCATTTTTGATTTGCGATTGATTTTTTGACTCGCGTATTACTGAAATTCTAAGCTCTTGTAATCGTAAACAGGATAGGTATATAACTAAACAATATTGATGCGAGCGGAAAAAAAAATCGATATTTAGACCTAACAAGGCAAAAGCAATTTTGTGTCTCGCCCACTTATGAAAATAACCAGAAATATCATGATTTGTGAGGGCACGCAAGAGGATTATATCGACACTTCATTGTGAAATGACTGGGATAGAATAACACTTGTCATAAGAGCCTTGCACTTAAACTTTAATGTTGACCTGAAAATGACCTTTGACCTTACCATGTGACCTCCGACTGCAGCATAACATGCACGTCCCCCAAGTCCATCTACCATCCAAGTTTGGTTGAAAAGCGACATACGGTTGCGGAGTTAGGTGTCATAAGAGAGTCTTGCATGTAAACTTTAACATTGACCTGAAAATGACCTTTGACCTTACCATATGACCTCAGACTGCAGTATAACATGCAGGTCCCCCAAGTCCATCTACCATCCAAGTTTGGTTGAAAAGCGACATACGGTTGTGGAGTTAGGTGTCATAAGAGTCTTGCATGTAAACTTTAATGTTGACCTGAAAATGACCTTTGACCTTACCATATGACCTCAGACTGCAGCATAACATGCAGGTCCCCCAAGTCCATCTACCATCCAAGTTTGGTTGAAAAGCGACTTACAGTTGTGGAGTTAGGTGTCATAAGAGAGTCTTGCATGTAAACTTTAACGTTGACCTGAAAATTACCTTTGACCTTACCATGTGACCTCCGACTGCAGCATAACATGCACGTCCCCCAAGTCCATCTACCATCCAAGTTTGGTTGAAAAGCGACTTACGGTTGCGGAGTTAGGTGTCATAAGAGAGTCTTGCATGTAAACTTTAACGTTGACCTGAAAATGACCTTTGACCTTACCATATGACCTCAGACTGCAGCATAACATGCAGGTCCCCAAAGTCCATCTACCATCCAAGTTTGGTTGAAAAGCGACATACGGTTGCGGAGTTAGGTGTCATAAGAGAGTCTTGCATGTAAACTTTAACGTTGACCTGAAAATGACCTTTGACCTTACCATATGACCTCAGACTGCAGCATAACATGCAGGTCCCCAAAGTCCATCTACCATCCAAGTTTGGTTGAAAAGCGACTTACAGTTGTGGAGTTACGTGTCATAAGAGAGTCTTGCATGTAACTTTGACCTGAAAATGACCTTTGACCTTACCATGTGACCTCAGACTGCAGCATAACATGCAGGTCCCCCAATTTCATCCACCATCCAAGTTTGGTTGAAAAGCGACTTATGGTTGTGGAGTTATGTGTCATTCCCGACCTTTCGTTTGAGGACGCGGACGCTTATTTACAACGGTCGTTGACTTTGGAAGGGACTTTTTGGGCCCGTCGTCATGGTCGTAAAACTCCGTCCTGTAATGCAAATTGTGTGACATGAGATTTTTTTTTCGTTTCGCATCTGCGACGGAAACATTCAATATGCGTTTCGTGTGCAAAATTCTGGTTGCTACTATGGTAACAGCGATTTATCCGATTGAGGACGACTTTCCAAAGCCACATTTGACTCCTCCTAGAGCTCGAGAGGCCGCCCGGGGGGCCCACTTCCATTGATTAGTGGATACCAGTAGCGACCACCCGTAAAAGGGGACAGAGTGGGCAGGTACGTTACGTATATAGGCCTGTGTAACGTTATAAGGGTGTCAAAACGATGTTTAAAATGCTGAAATAAGGGATATATATTCAATACTTGTAGGGTTTCACAAGCCAAATACTTGTTAAGAGATGCATTTTCATAATCTGGAAAAGAATTGCTTCCCTTGTTTAGCATGTTTAGGGTACTTTTCGAAACCCCATGGTCGTGCCTGGTATCCACTCATCAATGGAAGTGGTCCCCCCGGAATTTGAATCTAATCCCATTTCTGGGGAATGTAAAACATAATGCCCCTCACATCGTGTGCGAGAGGCATATCGTTTGTGTATAAGGAGTAAACAAAAGAAACAAAGAAACAAAAGAAACAAAAGGAAACGAGTTCAAAGGTATCGCATATGATGTGTACATATCAACGCATGCGAAATGTTCGGCTGGAGAGGTTGATCTTATCCATGAAATCAATTGCCAGTGATCCACCAATAATCCACATTAAATGTAATATCGATTCGATGGACTGTATTGATCTATATTTAAGCCTTCATTCAGTAAGTTTTTCCTCACTCAATATGTTCTCGATTTGTTTGAAAAACCACTTTCTTCTCCATGTCATAAATCTATTTTAGGTCCTGCATTTTGAATATCTCCAGCCATCAGTCGTAATATACATGCATGTATGCGGTACGGGTGTCGCGGAAAGGGATTTTGCACACGAAAAGCAGATTTGTAGGGCCTGTAACCCCCTGTTACACAAAGCTTAGCATTGATCGTAGAGCAGTTTTCTACGTTTGATTCTATTGACTGTAATGCACAATCAATCTTAAAAATCAAGTGTATGATTAAGCGTTAACTTTTGTGTTAGGGGACCCTAATACTAGCGTCCGTGATGATTGCGAAAGGTCCCAATTACAGGTTTGTGACGGACGGACGACGGACGACATTTGAAACCCTAAGTCTCGCCTTCACCTCTGGTGGGCGAGACAAAAACGGGACACTCTATTCATGTTTTGTAAATCATGAAAAGGATAAGTAATTGGGGATCTTCCTTCATTAATCATGCGGGCGCAAAGCGTGAGCATATTTTTTTTTATATTCTGATCTGAAATTGGATAATGATTTTAATAAAGAACAAGCTGTGTGCGCGTGTTTCAGATTCAAACCTAGAATCTGGGCATTCTAAATGATTTTTTTCATGCAAATAAATACAGCGAGCGCGAGATTAAAATAACTTATATTCCGATCTGAAAAAGGGTAAATTTAAGCTATATATATCTTTTAATCATTTTGTAGGAAAATTGTGACTTGATAAAGGGCTGATATTTTTCATTATTATTATTACTTTGAGTTTTGACTTGGGAACGAGACATTCTAAGAACATTATGTCATCATATGAAAATGGTGATTATCTTCCTATTTCTCTCCCTAAGTGCGAGATGAAACTTGTCCATAATCCATTCTGAGAAAAGGGACAATTTAATTATGAAATTAAAATGTTATTTATTGATTGATCTTATTCGCCTAAAGAGAGCGAAAAAATCAGTTAATAGTATGGCCTGACAACAGGACATTCCAAGTACTATTGTAATTATGAATCGGTTGCACGGGTTAATATATTCAACAATAATGCAACCGCAAATCGCAAGCTGAAGTTTTCGATATACTGTCATGAAATAGGATTTTAAGTAATTTGCTATATAGAATTGATATTGAGATATACATAACTCACCAATCAAAATACAAGCGTCTAGCGCTGGCTTATACGTTTTGCGGACGTTTTGACAATCAGACCTTTTTTCTCCTCTCTTTCCTTTTCTTCCTCCCCGCCAATATGCAGCGGGGGGACTGGGCCCCTCCCCCCATGGATCCGCCTATGATTCATACTCAAAATGTATTGTTACTTTTTATAAATGTCATAAACTTCACGGGAAAGTTTATCCTGGCAATATATTTGTTTGGATTAATTAATAGAAAAATAGTGAAGGTTTGATAAATCTAAACTGGCACATCAATGATATGTGGTGCTCAATTTAACATAATCTTTAATTTCAGCCCAGTTGACCCTGTAGTGAATTATATTGGTGACATAAATTGAGGAAACAGAAGTGAAATTGATGAAAGGATGACAGAGAAGAAGCAATTTTTGTGATTTATAAATAAATTCAAAATAAATTAGCATAAATAATTTTCTAGTCAAAATGTCTAAATTCTCTGTAGAACCTTGCTAAATACCATGCAGCTGTCAGATGGAACAAAAAATCAAAATCGGTCAACAAATAAAGAAGAAGCATTTTATGTGAATTTGGAAAAATATGCATGAATTAATTTTGCATAAATTAGCATTAATTTTTTTCTAGTCAAAATTACAAAATGTAGAAGTTTGGTGAACCTCATGAAGATCTACCAGATGGAAACAAAAAAATCTAAATCGGTTAACAAATAAAGAAGGAGAAGAATTTTTGTGAATTTCAAAAAATTGTGCATTAATTAGCATATTTAATGAGTTTCAAAATCCTACATAGAAGTTTTGGATCCCCCACCTAGTGCTACCATAAAAAGCAAACAAACTTGAAAACGGACTTGAAATGACAAAGAAGCATTTTGAAATTGTGGACGGATGACCGACGCCACGCCATAAAATTATATATTTTTTTTATTTTGCTAAACAAAATTATTCAATTTGTGACATCAGCTGTGATGCGATCAACTCCCCCATATATCATGTACCATGTGCACTCCATAAATTCATTTTTTAAATATATAACACATCATAAATGAAAAATATTTTCTCATAGAAGGGAGTATGAAATGATGTATCTGATATATCCATCACATAAATATATCACTTTCAATTTTTAAGAAAATTGCACCAAGTGGAATTCATATCTCGCAGTATATGGATGATCTGCCCATCTTTGATGTCATAAAGTGAAAAAAATATTAATATCTGTTATTCTTTGGCAAATTTTCATCAAAGTTTCACCACTATCTTTCAACATGGTACACTTGCCATTTAGTTTTAACATAATTATGTTCCATTGTTTAGTTGATGGTATTGTTTTTGTTACTGGAAGCTGAGCCTTGTAATACAATCAACTGTACAATTGAGCATGCTGTAAATGATAAACCATGTATAAAAAGTCACAATAATTTGAACTTATCATTTCTTTCTATGTTAGAGGCCCCAGGGCATATAAATGCAGTTTAATTGAATACTCCTCCCGCTCTCTCTAGTTATTTCTGAACCTAATAGGTGGATTTGTCAATACTTGGAAAAAATGATTCTGATGAGATGAGAGGTATATATATTTTACAAGGGTATAAACAACATAGCTGAATGTTTCAGACAAACTGGTAGTCATTTGTGGTTTATATTCCAATGTGTTTTAGAATGCTTAGTTGACACAGCATGTGCGGGCAGTCCACGTGCAACAAACAGATCATGCCGAAGAATTGTTAATGGTACGTATGGTAAATTTATGTTTAAAACTCAAACTCGAACTTTTATAAATCTTGATTCATAAACTTCTGCTTAATCTGTATAATCATAAATCATATTTCACCCAAACATATGTTAGTATGATTAAAAAGTTGGAACAGAGATTTTGATATTGAATAATGGACATAAGGTGAGTTCTCATTACAACCCTAAGAACTAGTTTATTGGAAGCCGGTTCAGGAAACCAGTAAGAAAGATCGCTTTGCTAGCATTCCCATTTGATCACCCAAAAGCAGAGCTGCCAACCTGAACAAGAACATTTCAGTATTTTCAAGGCTGAAAATCAGTATTTTGGTGAGGAAATCAGTATTGTCACAGGAATACCATAGGACAACACATAAACTGAAACTTAAGAAATCAGTATTTTGCATGAACCATCAGTATTCTTCTCTATTTTCAGTACTAAATACGGAAAATCAGTACTACTTGGCAGCTCTGCAAAAGTGGTATTCAAAACCACTTCACAGAAAGCGATTTTGTTGCTATGGGCATGGAGCTATTACAGATAGCTCTATGCTATGGGTATGCTCTCAGTTTCTTACAACATGTGCAAAGATCGCTTCCCGAAAAAGAGTTTTGTCCTCACTAACGCTAAAACCAGTTTAACAGGAAAGGGATCTTGAAAACTAATCGCGAACTAGTTTTCCAAACCAGTTTGGAAGATCGCTTCCCACTTAAACTGTTCTCATTACATGTTAAACTAGTTTCAACTAAATTAGTTTTAGAATGGTAATGAGAATGGAGTCAAAGTCACTATGAATGACTTTAAGAGGTGTGTGTGTGAACATGCCCTATATTAGCCTCAAACCAGACTGGAGCAAATGTTGGGTTTGGACCCGCTTTGGAGGAGAAGGTTAGATGACAAAGGTGAACGGAGTACGTTGGTATGAGCATGTGTTGAGGAGGGATACTGATCATGTTTTGAGAAGGGTGCTTTAGTTTGAGGTAGCTGGTACTTCAGTTATTCACATCAATTTGGTGAGCTTGAAAAAAATCGATTTGGGATTAAAACCCCTGTTCTGGTTTAAACCTCATTTTCTTTAATCCCAGCCATTAATTCTCACAACAAATTTTGCCAAAATATCAATAGCAGACAAGGACGTATTATTTGTAGTTGGGGTTTATATCCCTGTGCATATACCATCTCTTTGTCTATTTTGTCATCAATTAAAACAAAAGAGTATCATAACATCAAAATATTAAAACAAAAGCTAACACTAATCATGAACTTTGCTAACAAACCATCTTTATGGATGAGCAATCAAATGAACACTGTTTTCGCTTTCCCACTAAAATTTACAGCATCCCTCATATTGGTATTGTAACTATAATCAATATTTATTTTATCATGCTTCAACTGTCCCATAGATAGAAGCAGGCATTTTCTTTTCCATGATATTAAGTTTTTTCTTTGTTCAATTGTAAGCATGTGGACAATTGATGTGTTCAACTGTTAGGAATGGTTCAATAAGGTTTGGCTGAGCAATCACAATGGACATATCCAATACTAAACAGGAGCCCTTAACAGCTGTGTCACCTCAAAATAATTAATTCTATCAATTTGAGTTAATAATTCAGAAAAGAAATGGAATACCTTCCTGTTCCTGTCCATGCACAGGCTTCAGAATTAACACATGTGAACAAATATCTTTCTAAATGCCTCTCATTTTATTTGTAAGATGGTTGCTATTGGATAAGACTTAATCAAATAACATCTCACCAACATGTGAGGAGGACAATATCGCAAATTTTGAGACATTACGGATATATTGTTGTACAATTTAATACATGAGTTTTATGTCTTCCTGTCTCTCTAGAAATCTTCTTGAAAATATAAAGAGGAAACCATTGAACTGACTGCTGAAATAACATCAGCTCAACATGAAAACGCAACAGCATATTCTTATATTAGTATCACATATTCTGAGACTGGTGCACAAGCGTGAAATTAGACGCCATGGAGTCGGAATGGTTTTGTTTACCATTTCATAGTTAGATGCATGTGGGAGAAGAGCATGGGGATTAAATTCCCCACTTTAATGATTTCCCTCCAGATTTGTCTAAAACTTTGTTGGTGGTATGTAAAATACGAGAACATAGGAATACATACATGCACATATGGTTTGAGATACAACCTTGATGTGAACTGATTTGCATTACCATATCATATTTCATTCCAGACTACAGATTACTGATCTCTGTCTGCAACAGTGATTTCCATATTGTATATAATTATCATTTGAAATTCCCCTATTATTTTACAAAGTTCTTAAAGGGATCATTTTCAAGTTATTGTCATAAAAATGCATGATATGGCCTTGTTGTCTTCCTTCGTAAAGTGAAAACTGCCTTTTCGATTGAAAAATAGTCTAAATGTTATAATCTTTGTTTGATGGAATATTTCAGAGTGAAAGAACCATCTCCAGCTCTTTAAATCCTTTAAAACCTTTGGCGTCAAATGTAAATTTGGCTGAAAATACTTGCTGAAATCACTAGGACCAACTGAAGCCTCGGCACGGCCATTTGGGCACAAACACAAATTCAAAGGGACCCCAAAATGAAATTATTGATAGAAACACCTCCCTCCTCTCTTTGAATGCCTATCTGAGCAAATATTTTGCAAAGTTTATTGTCAAATTTGACACTATCAAGTGAAACCAAGATCATGGCTCAATGCTCAACAGAGCTTGACTGGAACAATCAAACATGCAAGTTTCTGTCTCTGCTCATAGTCATGTGAGTTCCACACTTCTTGTGTAAATACATGAAGTAATAGATCATTGAATTGATAAGTTAATTGTGATTAATTGCAATACATCATAAATCAGTGCCAATTCTAAGGAAATTTCTTTATTAGATATTATCTTTCAATTTTCACCAGAACAGGTATGGTCTTATGAATAATTGTGATTCATCACAATTTACTTGTATGTTATCAATCATATCACATGTAGACCTGTCTTTCTTTTTATACAACATAAGAGAAAAAAGATTAACAATTTGTCACTGGTTGACGGATCAAGGAATTTGTCATTAATTTGGTTTTACTCTTCAAATGAAATGTCTTTGGAGCTATGAAAAAGTATTAAGAAAATATTACTGCATGTCCATACACCAAACCAAATTTAGAGGTGGGATAGTTATGACATCAAGGAAGTAAAGAAAACATATAAACCCATATTCATGGCCTTAGCTATATAAGGCCATTATCAATAGCAAAACTGGATGTGAAGTACATAGAGATAAATCTGCACGGTGTCTAACACATAAATAACCCCATTCAAAAATATCAAATTCAACATGAGCAGCTTTGATGGGTTAAAAAACCAAGTCAGTCTTCATTTTTCTTCTATTGTGTTGGACTGCAACTCATTTTCCAATAGGCCTTGGAACTATTAAAGGGATGGTCCGGGCTGAAAATATTTATATCTTAATACATAGAGTAGAATTCACTGAGCAAAATGCCGAAAAATTCATCAAAATTGGCTGACAAATAATAAAGTTATTGAAGTTTAAAGTTTGGCAATATTTTGTGAAAACAGTTGTTATGAATATTCATTAGGTGGGCTGATGATGTCACATCCACACTTTCCGTTTTCTTATGTTATTACATAAAATCATAATTTTTTCATTAAATCATATTTGTGTGAATAATACGTTTCCCTTATAATGAAATAAGTTGCAGCAATAAATATCTAATGCACTAAATCAGTTGTCAATCCAATTTTTTCTAGTTCTTGGAGGAAAAAATTTGAATAAACCAATTTAATATAATAAAATACAAAAGAACAAGTGGGGATGTGACATCATCAGCACATCTAATGAATATTCATGACGACTGTTTTCACAAAATATTGCTAAACTTTAAAATTTAATAACTTTGTTATTTGTCATCCGATTTTGATGAAATTTTCGGCATTTTGCTCAGTGAATTCTACTCTATTTATTAAGTTATAAATACTTTCAGCCCAGACCATCCCTTTAAGTAGGCAGGAAAGGGGGAGGAGGGAGAGCATGATGACCTACCAAATTTTCACAAAATGGTGCATTGCATTTGATATGAGAATTCACTTGCATTGATAACTGATACAATTAAATTTACTACATTCCTGCAAAATGCTTTGTGTTCATTGAGATTGTTACTTGACAAACTGCCCAAATTAAGAAAAAAACAGGAAACAAAATCTGTGTTGTTATCTATGAAAATGTGCCATATCAACAAGGCCAATCATAAAGCAAAATAATGAAGCTAATGAAGATTACAAAGTGCAAAAGCATTATTTGTGCAGCACTGATATACCCCTATGATGACAATCTATGATATACAGAATATTCCTGGATGTAAATCTTACAAACACAGATGATCCTACATGAGCTTGGTAAACTGGCATAGGCAGGCATAGTGTAAACATGGATTTTACTTGAGCAGTGCTGAAATACCACCCTTGATCATATTCTTCAATCTCTCTGATCTGGTGGGTGAGCCGCTGGTAGGTGGAGGAATGGTGGTGATGGCAGCAGGGAGGCGGGAGTAGCCGTGGTCATGGCGATACATGGGAGGAGCTCCGCATGCATCCAGACGACAGACCCAGAACATCATCTCACGATCATCCTTGGCAGCAAACAAATACTGGTGGCCATTTGGAAGTCTATAATGAAAGAAAAAAATAACAGATATTAAGTACAATGACACAGTGATCTTGAATATGATAGTACCTGCAGCACCGTTAGTTCATACGCGGAAGGTATCAAAATATCTGTATATCAGTTTCCAACTAGGTAAACTGTTAAAACATGTAGGTTGGATATTATATTTATTTACATCCATAGACACATGCCAAATTATACAATGCAAAGGACAAAATGCATGACAGTATAGACGTAAATGACTCAAGCATTGATGCAAGACGTAGCTTCAAGTATCTCTTTTATTGGGCTAGCTTTCGGCCAGAATTAGGGCCTTCATCAGGC
Source organism: Lytechinus variegatus (assembly GCF_018143015.1). Classification (NCBI taxonomy): domain Eukaryota; kingdom Metazoa; phylum Echinodermata; class Echinoidea; order Temnopleuroida; family Toxopneustidae; genus Lytechinus; species Lytechinus variegatus. Next base: position 37,509,430 of record NC_054746.1, read on the forward strand.
CTATAATGCATTGAAACAAAGTGGAACAAAACCATACAAATAAAATCATATATATATATATATATATATATACATATATATATACTTATACAACAAGTGACCTCTTTTGGGGAGGAGGAAGGAAGAACTCAACTTATTAACACCCTTCACAAATTTTTCATTCCATGATTTCATGAAAATACCTTAATGTACACAATGTACTTTAACACAAAGAACTTAACGAAAAAACAGCTGGCAAACTACATTTATTTGAAGATTTACATGTTATTTAACTTTATAAAATGAAGCATTAGGGTCAAATTCACCAAAATAGCAAGTTGATTTTAATAAAATATGGAAAATGAATTAAATATCCAGCATTACCTGCTTATCATTTACTTCCTTCAAATCAACTTGTTGTTGGTGGTGGACCTCACCTTTAAATTATTCTCAAGCAAAGGTGCATTTTTAAACATCATTGAGCAAATCATAAAAGGAAATAGTAATGATAAGAATACATAAACCACATTTCCTTGTCAAACCATATCCTGCAAATGGTTAAGAGACAGAAGTATGAGTGCAGTTTTTACTTAGTTTTACTTTTGACAGCCATATCTTTACAATATCTACATCTAGGCCTATAGGATATGTATTCACTCAACTACTCTACAGGACCTGTCACATTGTTCTATGCAAGCCTTGTGGGTGAGTTGCGGGCAATCTCGTAACAAAGTTTTGAGCATGTTCAAAACTTTTTTGCGCGCAAATCAGACGTCCGTGTGCTTCTGCAGGCATCTACATGTGAGATACATGTGGGTGCAACCTGCTGGCAACCTGCGGGTCGCAAAGTAATCACCAGCCAGGCTTTCACGGAATGATGTGACAGTGCCGTAGGGGAGTGCTGCAAGATAATATATCAAATCAATTGCAAGTTTCTATTGCTTTATTCACAATTGATATATCAATTTTGACTACAGTTAAACTTATTTTTATTTCTTGATGAAAGAAGCAGACCAGCAATTTATTTCCAGAGATATGAATGATAGTGGGACCCTAAAACTGACTTGCAATGAATTTTTAAATATATTGCAATGGAACAAATATCTTCTTAGAAGGTGCAGGGAGCCCCCCCCCCAAAAAAAAAAAAATGTGAAGAAGTAAGATTCCATAACTGCTTGTGTGGTTTCCTCAGCTAAAATTAACAGGACAGAAATATAAATGATATAAAGCCAAAATTCTGTTGCAGTAAATCAATGTAACAAGACTTTGCAAGAGTACAATGAGTCAATGACAATGTCCTTGGAAAATGCCATTGAAATGCCATAGAAAATGATTGCCTATGAATATAATTCTGAAAATTGTCATCTTAGTCTTCATGATCAAATTCCAATCTTATTCCATTAAATTTCAAGTACTTCTTTTCTAAGAAACTTGACATCTATATTTATGTAGATGATACAAATTTAAATAATGCAATACCAAAAAAGAAAGAAAGGAAGGAGCCCCTATTAAAGTGCCATTGACATCATGGCCAGCAATTCAACATTTTCTCTGTCCATTTATTGAAGAACATCTTTCCAAGAATCAAAGGAAAAAGGAAGACAATCATCATTCTCCAAGAAATATATACTTAAAAAGACAATATTGACAGTGTATTACTTGAAAGTGTTATTTGTTTTGTATTTAAACTGAACAACCCGATGCTTTAAGTTTTAGCTTTACTAATCAGCCTTCTATGGCACAAATCACTGACTGATGAAAAGAATTCAAAATATGAGATCAAGAGAGAAAAGATAAAGAGTTTTTTAAGGTCTCCTTTATTCATATACAAGTTAAAGTATTTTGTATATATAGGCCTACATCTCACCCTCAATTATCTTCAATTTTAAGAACCTCATAAAATCATATCAAAACATTTATGTTGAGGTCACATATTATATAAATAGTGTACAATCTATTGTACAATATTCTGGATTATATGTATGACAAATGTGAAATTATCCAAAGTGCAGGTTCATTTCACCGAGGCCAAAGGCCAAGGTGAAATAGACCTGCATGAGGGATACTTTCATATTAGGAGTTCATATAGTCCAGTAACATTGTATGATAGAATGTTCACGGTTTAAATGGGAGGCTGAATGTCAAACATTTGTACCGTTGCACACGTACCATCCAAAATTTGCCGTCCATAATGTAAAATTGCACAAGTCAGGAAAAGATGATGTCAGTATAAAATTAAGATTCAACACAGTGCATGCGCTTAGTAAATGCAGACGCCCAGGACTGACTGGCTAAATGCATATTACCATTCTCCCCATTCATTTAACACGGGTTTTACCCTAAACAAATTGAAAGTTATATTGTACATATGTAGAATATAACTTTTTGAAGGGAGGTCACGTGGTACCAGTCTAGCCAATCACAGCTCGTATTTTACTACTATGATATATGTATATATATATATAATATTTGAAAATAAATACAGGCCTACCTTTAAAGGGGGAAAGAGTTCATGAAAATATCCCTTAAAGATAGGAGAAAGAAAAAAAATAAAAGAAGAGAGACAGGATGGGGATGTGAGGGGACTCATGTTGAGAAATAAGAGGAAAGGGAGAGGGGCACAAACATACAGAGAGAGAGATGAATTGACAGAAACAGAAAGACATAGAACAGAGAGAGAGAGAGAGAGAATACTAGAAATGTTTATCTATCCCAATCAATCTATAACTGCATTAAATCACTCATCTCACTTGATGATTGCTTCTAAAAAATTATCTTCCTGCCCCAGCTCCCAACTGCCAGTAAATTGTTGGCCATGCACTGAAAATACATTTGTGCCATGCCAGGGAAGTATCAAGAGACCTGGGAATCGTCCCAAGTAGGCTTATTCTTTACGTCATACCTCACTTCGGTCAATATTTATCCAATAAAGTAGACAGCTGAAATTCACCATCTCAATGCCAGTTATTTTTTTTTCAGTTTTCTTCATGAAACAAGAACAACTTGAGCAATGCTTTGTCTTCATTTAGAGCAAAGGGAATGATTATTGGTCTACTCCCGACAGCTGAGTTCTCTGTTTTATTATAAAAGTGTTAAAAACCACACAACATAATTATCCTCCTTCTCATTACATGGAGTAAGACATCTCTTAGTTGATGCATAAACATTCTATAGTCATAAATTATAACATTCTTTACAGAATGTATGTAAATATTATACTACTATCAATATTCAAAATCAAAAGTCAATTTTCATTGATGCTCTAATCAAATTCATATGCCCTACTTTATGCTCGGTAAAAATTCCTGAATCTTTAATACAAGTCCCTTTCACAATTGGCCATGGGACCAGTCTTGTAATCAGTGCAATGTCTTGTGATTGACCAAATTGTGACAAAATGATTACAAGACCGATTGTGAAAGGCTGGGAATAATGCAAAATAATAAAAATCTTTGCATGAAGGCCATTGAAAAGTATGTTTGCTAGATTTTTAGCAGTTGTGATACCTTTTTGCAGTATATGCCTCAACATCACCCATCCATGAAAAAAGAAAACAATGCTTTTCTCATATGCGGGTTTGCATTTGAGCATGGTGTTTACCAGGTAAATGGCAATGCTCCCCCCATAAAAAAAGATAGAGAGCAATGTTTCAGATTGCACAACTTTTTGGTTTGAATCTTTTGTACAGTGTGCAGCATACAGCCTATATTAAGGTGTCGGTTACTGTAACACAAAACATCCCACACCTGCCCAGTGTCCGCAGTGGCTGAATCGAGACCAAAATTTTGCTGTTGTTTCGACCATCAGCCAAAAAAAAAACCAGAGATGCTCTTTCATGATCTTGAATATTATCAATCTGGGTCTTATTCCATTGAAGGTGATATGGTAACATTGCTGAATATGAGTGAGATACAACATCAACTCACTCAATGCATACACCCTCCAAAAAAAAAACACCCCAACATCCCACAATCATATGTTTATCTTTTTTATTTGATTGGATTTTTAACAAGTTTTGGTTCTTGATTTACTTATTTTTTCAAGTGTTAATTGATAGACCAGGGGCGATATTCTGAACATTGTCTTTTCTCCATATTGTGTATTTTCTCTGAGGTGGATGTCATCACTTTTGTCATAAAAATTGTCATAAATTTGTTCTTTTCTATATAGCGCACACCAAGAATATGAAGCTTTCAAATGTGCATATTCCCAATATACAAGCAAAAGATATGACAACTTTTATAAGAGGGTCTAGCAGTCATGAATTCTTTTGTATCTTTAAGTACCAAATATTCCTATACCCTTCAAACTAAATGTTAAGCATACAATAATATTGTTTAGATCAGATTGTGGTGTTAGTTTCAATCTTCATCCACGATTATTTTCAAAAATATTTGTTCATGTTACGATTAGTCAAGCCCTACATATCAATTCCTCTTTTTTCTGTTTTTTTTTAAAGATAATAGCTGATAGTAAGTTTTGGTAGATTTTACGGGGGCTGGTTGATCATAACCGTAAAGTCATGAGCCAAAATTCTAACAATATAATACTTTACGTACAAAGACATAACTAAGGCCCCGTAATTAACACAAAGATTAACAATTAATTGCTATTTTGAATGAAAAATTCTGACCCAGGGGGTAACTCGACTTATAAAATGATACCTATGTGCCATACCATAAACAAATATCAGGGGCTCTGGAACGAAAATTCAGTCTTAAAAAAGGAGACTCCGGAACTGCTCTAGTATCAACAATTGTTAAAAAGGCATAAATTAATGAGCGTTGAATGAATATGCATGAACTTGATGACTTTCTCCGCGATTAACCAATTAGGGCCTCAGAATCACTGAGTATGAGTGACGGGCACTGTCCCTCCCTAGAAACAACAAAGTTGAGGGTCTCCGGAATGGCATTCGAAATTAGTGATGCTCTGGAACAGAAATTTATGCTAAAAATGGAAGTACATACTGTACATCTACTGACCAAAATGCATATGCAATGATATTGACAAGCCACTTCATTTAGCAATTAATCACTAACCTTTGTTCTGAAGATGAATAATACCACCAGCACCACCTCCCCTTCATTGGCAAAGAAAGGAAGGGGGGGGGGGGGGTGTTGGTTAAAATAAAAATTGAGGGGGTCCCACACAAGCAATGCACATTGTTGAAGAAATCCCTATGGTGAAAAAATTGACATTCGTGCATGCCACCCATATCAAAGGGCGATTGTTGATTTGTTATGCCAGGAAGGATATGTCTGACAAGTATCCATTTTGAATACTTTGGGAATGCAATCATAACATACTTTGTCTTCAGATCACTCACTTAAAGGTCACATCTGACCAACAAAGAATCATTAGCAGAAAATCATTTTGAAAATGCAGCCATGGGGCAAAATAGATGGAAAGGCTGTTGAAAACATGCCCATGTGATTAAAAGCACTATTGTAAATGGTACAGTATCATAATGTACTTACAGTAATAGTGAGTGATATAGTTATTTTATTGGCTGGTCAAAATAGTAACAGATTATACAGATACAACATCAAAACCACTAAAAAAATTGATATCACATAACAGCTCTTGAACAAGCATGGAATGAACTGTGATCATATTTAGATACAACAGATAGAGAGTACATCATCTTTAAAAGGTGGCTGCAAAATGAACCTGCCCGCTGGCTCACGCTTGTCAAGTAACATCACTTAACTTCAATCAAAGGAATTACGGAGAAAGACACAATGAAATGAGATGTTTAAAGGAACCTTTACATTTGTGTTGCGGCTAATTAGCTACATTAATAGAAGGTCAACCAATGTTGGATGAAAGGGGGAAGGGAGAGTATATTTTTAACTAATTGTTTTCATAATTTTATTTCAGACTTACATATTATATTATGCTTGTATCATTACAGAAGCCTGATAAGTCACCTGAGTTTATATCAATGCAAATATGTGTAGTGTAGAAAATCAGAAATTCTCCTATATAAGGAAATTTAATTTCAGATTTTAACTACATGTACTTAAATTCTGCATCACGATATAATGGCATGGATACTATCTAACAGACGCAAACTCAGTGAAATACGATTATCAATACCAACGACCATCCTTTCCTATACAACCAAACATCATAAATTTTGGGCTCAAATTTCCCAGGGACCGAAACAAATTTCTCTTTTAAAAGAAAATGATATGCGACTTCAAAGAATGAAGACATTGTTTGAGAGATGTTGTCTTTGGCAATTGGGAGAGTCTATTTCTTTCTTTCTTTATCATGTGACAATGTTGATTGAAGTACATTAGCTCTTTAATAAATATTACACTGCCAAATTTCAAGAGCAATGTAAAATCAAAATTAAAGTAGGATTAATGAACAAATTCATGAGATCATAATTATTTTTTTCTGGCTATTAGCCACAACCCTTTTTAATAAATGACATGCAAATTATTGTTGTTTCCTTGATCATGATAAAGCTCAAGAACATTCTGGCATTTAGCCACAATACCTTCAAAGTCATGCATCAAACAATGTCAGTTTGAAGCATAAGTTGAAATAAATGTTGGCAAGGGACAAAAGTTGGATACACCAATTTCATCAATGATATTTCTCCACGTTTCCTGATGAGAATATTCAGCTGAAAAATTGTAAATTCATGCCGACAATAGTTGGACAGGAGTAGCATTCATTGTTTGATCGGGATGGCCTGCCTGCCAGCCGCATTCTAAAATCCTGGCCACGTAATTAATGGAATCATTCTTTGGGACATTAGAGGACTCTTCCCTGCTATTCCAATTTCCATGACGAATGATGGCTATAATTGACGGAAACATATCCCTTCTTTAAATCAATAGTCTCCTGGTATTACCTTTCCACATCTAACACGGGATAGGTGCGGCTTTGACACCTATCTCTTTTTCTTAGCAAGCTTTATATTACATGATGGAAAGAGATTGCTCCTATTGGACATGGATCATCAATCAGATCACAAAAGGTACACCACGTTAAAGCTCATCTCTAGTTTTGTAGAATAATGGAGATGGATTGAATTTTGAATATGAATTTATTGACAAACTTCATTCACACGGCATGAATATTTTGTTTGAAAATATATACAATGGTAACATAAACAAAAACATTCATAACTGTATGTCGTGTAAATCAGTATTACATCAATACATAGATTTCTAATTATTATAAAGATATACATCTATATACAAAGATTGAATAGTGATTACAATGTCTCTAATTTACTTTGTAAAAGTTATGCTTTATATATATTTCTTGTTTTATGGCCATCATGGTTTAAAGGATATAAATCTGAGTCACCCAGGCTACATTATGTACTAAAACATGGTGCAGTGTTATTGCTAAAAGAGTTGGATGTAGTTATCTGTACTTAAATTAATGTAACAAACAAACAAATTTATAAATTAATATAATTAGTGAAGGATAATATTTGAAATATGATGGTGATTTCTCTTTTCCAAAGTGCGGTAGCTAGGATAATTTTATGTTATTTAATTTTTTCTTTTATCCTTCAGCTCTAGGGACCTTTTTTGTTCATGAAATAACTACAATGTATAAACATTTTTTATTTAAAACAAAAATCATGTACAGAATTTGAATGCACTAGTTGATTAAAATGGGGACAAACCTATCAAAAATATATTTACTTTTGTGATACTATAGTGATAATAAAGATCATATTTTGTGTTGTTTCATTACTTCCAAAGCATTTTCTGATATAATCTATATAAACTACTGAAAAAAAAGATTTTACAACATTCATTTCTGTTATATCTATTACCCAGCCTATACAGATATATTTGACGTTACATGTTAGATGAATACTGCATGTCAATATTCTTGTTGTGTACGTGATATATCAATATCGAAAGTACATTCTTCCATTAGACAAAGAAATATGTAACACAAAAACAGACCAACCCATCCTTACATACGAATTGGGCAAACAAATAAAAAATGGACTTTTGTCAAGATTGAGAAATGCCATCAAGATCTTATTTTCAAATAATCTTGAGCTGCAAAATAAACCAAAAGCTGTTTTCTTATCAATGTTAAATATGCTTGTCTAATAATGAAAGGTTAAAGTTGTCTCCTGTTCTGGGAATTCTAATACATGTCCACAGTAAATGACTAAAAGTCATTCTTAGTTTAAACAAATGGGGTTGTATGTACATCGTTCTCATTATGCTTTCTAAAACTAGTTTACTGGAAACCGTTTCAGGAAACCAGTTTGAAAGATCGCTTTGCTAGCGTTCCCATTTGATCACACAAAAAGTGGCTTTCAAAATCACTTCACATTAAAGCGATCTTGTTGCTATGGAAACATTCTCAGTGGGGTGACACGTTTTGCACAAAATTCGCACAAGCTGCTGCATAGGCATTCTTCACCTGTCGTGTGGAGTAACGTGCTCAAAATGTACAAAGATCGCTTCCCGAAGAACGGTTGTGTCCTTCGCCTACACTAAAAACAGTTTAACAAGTAAAAGCAATCTTGAAAACTACATCACGAGGTGGCTTTATGGAAGATCGCTTTGAACGTTCTCATTACACATTAAACTAGTTCCCACTAAACTAGTTTCCAGTAAACTAGTTTTAGGATGGTAGTGAGAACGGTGTCTAATACATTTGAGTCCCTATGACAAACAAAACCAAGATGTATTTCACAAACTTAGAAATCTTGTCTGATTTATCCTCTTCATACAACAAGGAGTAATCATATGATACATAATTTACTGTATGTATCAAACATATGTTCTGTATGAGAACTACATTATAATAAATCGAGCTTGAAAAAAAGAGGTGAAAATATTTTTATATCTTGGAGGGGGACTTAAAACAACATCCATGGTTTTCCAAACTGGTTTGGAAGACCACTTACCAAGACCACTTTGAGAGTCTCCATTACATGTTAAAGTGGTTTTCACTGAACTAGTTAAGGTCGTAGAAGAGAACATGGTCTAAAAAGTTTTTTTTCTGTTAAAAAGAACTCTACTTACTGGACTCTGAAGACATGCTTCCTCCTGGAGTAATCCTTAGCCACTGATACGATAGCATTGCTTAGTACTAGAGGTTCTTCAATATGAGCATCTAAGTCCCTTCCCATTCTATCCTTGTAGAACATCAATCTTGAACCTTCTTGCTTCATGTACACATAATGCCATGCTCTAATTGGAGATACAGAAAAATAATGATCATATTAGATCACAAATACATTAAAATGAATCATTTGAGACCATTTTAAATAAATGTGGTAGATTTAAGTTTTTTAATGAAAATCTTCATAGACATGTTTCATGTATTCATTTTAAATCATTGTTAGTCCCAATGGCAAATGCATAAATATTCTCTTTTGAAATATCATTAACAGGATCATTTTAATTTTCAATTTCAAACATATAAATATGTGAAATGTGTACATACATGTACTGTGGGTGATAATGTTATCTACTAATTTCACATCATCAAACTCAATTTTAACTTCTATTAAGACAAAAACCAACAAAAATCTTGAAATGAAATACATTGTACTACTTTAATAATAACTTGAAGATGAAAAAAAAAAGAAGAGGGGGGAAAATGAGATGAAGAAAAATGAAGAAAGTAGAAAGAAAAGGATCAAAACCTGAGGTCTGGCTGGGTCATGGAATTCTATTAAATATTATAATTTTTATTCACTTGAAAGTAAAAATAATGTCACTTTAAAGTTTAAGGTCATCTTTCCCCTTGTCAACTTATCCTGACAATGCCCCTACCCAAACAAACATGTACTGGTAGTTGTCATAGTCTGGAGTAATCCAATCAATGTTTTCTCTAGATTTCTTCCCTTCAATTTGAGACTGCAGCATTTAAAACAAAGATCTTTTTGCTTTAAACAAAATTATAGTCATGAGTGATGAACATAAACTTGAACAAAATCTGCTAAAGTTTCATATCCTCAAAAGAACTTGGCAATGAATCAGTAGCTGAAACTTGATAAAAAGATGTTCACTAATGTGCCACATTTGTCATGTAAATCAGAAACTTTGGTTTTGAAATCCTGTTCTTCAACTATGTGGTTACAATATTGGATTACTTTTGATTAGTCTCTCAGTTGTTTGTCTCAAAACAACCAAGAATTTCAGATAAACCACTCCAAAGTACAGGAAGTTAAACTAATTGGAAGCTATATAGAAACTGATGAAACACTTGGGAATACTTTCATATTCAATTGATAAATCTTTGGTAAAAGGTGAGGATGTATAAAGAATCTACAATGGGAAAACCACAAGGATAATCACAGGTTCAAGAACAAGGGAAGTTTACTCATACAAGAACCCTCATATATCACCAAGTCACATCCAAATCAAGTGTGTCAAAAGTCCTCATAAACTAACCACAAGGTTGTCACCAATGCTGATAGGTGATATCTGAACTTGATGTGAACTTTTTTTTTTTACAACTATGAGGTCACAACTGAGGAAGGTACTGGTCATATGGAATTACATTTGTGTCATAGATTTTCAAGGAAATCATCAGGATCTCAGCTTCTTCAATGGTATTTTAATGGAGGATGCATAGAAACAAAATAACATTTGAGGAAACAATAAGGATATGGAAATGGATATATGTGTAAAAATGATAAAAATCTGAATATTTTTCAAGATAATATGTATAAGTATCCAAAGTAGACATGAACCAGGGGTCAGATATCAAGATTTACAACAAATCTTACTTCTTCAGAAAAAAAACACAAGCAGATAAAATTTAATAGTCTTTGATGGCAACGTCTTTGTTCAAGAAATGTCAACCAGATCAAGGAAGTTATTGGAGAGGTCCTGGGGCAACAGATCTTTCTCTGCATGGAGATGCCCAGCATTTCTGTAATAAATCTTCTTGCGTTATGTGATCTATTTATGAAAAGAATCATGGTCTGGAAAAAAATATTGGATTTTGAACAGTGACTGACAGAGGATTTCTTTTTTGCCATCTCTTTTTGCTTCATACTGATTTCTGTTAAGTAATTCACTTGCACAAAATTCTAAAAATAGTATAATTTCACCCTGTAGATGATATGCTTGCAATTGCTTGCTAAATGTGCACAATTATACTGTACTAATAGTCAGAATATCAATTTTTCAGTGCATGCATTCTCTATTGAAATTTTAGGCATGGCACTCAATTGAACCAAAATTGGTTATCTTGCCATTATTTCTAAATACCATGGCAACAATGCCAATGAAATCAAGGATATAATGGAAGTTTTAATCAAAGGCACAGTTCAGCAATCATAAGATTTCTACAACCAAGAAATGTCATAAAAACTGAATTACTGAGAAATGGTAAAAAAACTGAGGAAGTGGTTCCGGTGTTCAGGGCGATAACATACCTTTACCATGGCAACACATTTAGAAAAATATGGAAATTGCATGCTTTTACTCAATGACCAATGCCAATTTTCATGAGCACTGGTATGCCTGAAGAAGTAGTTTGATCAGCAAAGAGTTTTTGGCCATGTTACCACGGCACCACAATATGACAAATAAAAAAAAAATGTCTCTTACAAATGTAGCTTAAGAAATATGTGTATGCCAAATTTAATGAGCATAGGTCATAAAATGAAGAAGTACGGTAATTCAATCTACAAGATTTGCAACAGACAAACTGCCTGCCATTTAGGCTATAGCAGGCTGTTTTTCAGCAGTCTCATCTCATTCAACCAATAAAATCCCTTCCACCAGGAGGAGTTAAGGATCCAGATTGCATCAATTTAACAAATTCAAATGTGCTTGCACTGTATGCTAAAAATGACTGTCACAATACTCTTGGCTTTGACATACTCTTCATTAAAATAGTTTAATTTTTTTTTTTTTTCAATTGTATGGAAATACCCTCGATAAGCCCTTGTGGCTTTTGGTGTTTTCACCATTTCAATTTGTTATGTATTTTTATATTATGTAATATAGCCTTCTCTCACTTTCCATTTTTTTATGTTTTTCAAAGACAAAATTAAGTAAAAAAAAGTCATACGATACAATTCCTCATTCTATGGGAATAGAGTACTCACAATGATTATAACATTTTCCTCCATTTTCACTATTTCCCTAAAAAAATGCTGGAATGGACGTCATGGAGATAAAATTGCCCAACCACATTTTAAGTTTATTTTGTTTTCTTCATAGTGACATGGGTGCAAGCTTATCATCTGCATTGCAATATAGATGATTGTGCAAGATAATAATTTATCTCAAATAAAATATCATACTTTATCTGAAAGATTAAATGTGATCTCAGAATACCAATTTCATTTTTAAAGATAAAATAAAATATTTTAAAGATGAAATGGCCTCAGAAAATCACCAAGTGCTTCTTTAAAGTTCAAAGAGAATATAAATCATCGTTTGTTTCATGAATTCCATTTTAAACATTAGACGTGACATCCCTTTCAAATCAAACACACAAAGTTGACATCCAAACAAAAAGACTACAACAATGTGTGTATCTTATAATAATGTTTGCTAGAAGTACATGTAGTTTAATGGTGATTAAGTCTAAACTATGTCAAACAGAAATAATTGATCACACAGCTGAGTTCTTATTCATGGTTGGTATCACAACTAAATGATGATCTAACAAAATTATTCATTCACAGATGACTTGAGTGACGTTGAGTGGCTTTTGATTATCTAATATAAACTCAGCAGTGGTGGTCCAATCGATAGAAATCATTTCAAACAATATCTTAAATATAGAATTTATCATTTATCTTCTACAATCACACTTCTGCATCATGTACATGTATGCCTCTGCCAGTCAGGAAAATAAAACAATGGATAGAACAAGCGAAATAAAATCTAAATGACGCAGGCTTGTTGGTCTAGCTATTTATCACAACTGATCTAGCGATTTACAGATTATATTGACTTGTAATATTTACAAGTCAATTACTGGTAGGTCTATTGAAACATGAAGGCATGAGAGGGATGGACTCACTTTTTTTCTCCAAACACTGTTATTTGCTAGAAAAATGTTATATAGTAAATGTGCATCTATAACAAAAATGGGCAAAGTTAAGAGATCGATTGCTCTCATGTACATGGGCTGCCCAAAAGTTCTGCCTTGGTGAAGAGCCATTAATGAGCCAGTTCAGGGTTAGCTCATGATCAACTTTCTCAAATGACCTTTGTGATTTTTCATAAGGATTATACCATGGTCACATTTGATCTACGGTGGCCGTACGGCGAGTTGAAAATAGCCGTTTTATTCATTTTTATTCAAGCTACCTTTGTCATGTATGTAAATCTAGCTAAAAAATATTAAAACGGCTGTTTTCAACTCGCCGTACGGCCGCCGTAGAGTAAATGTGATCAAGGTATAAGCACTATCATTTTCAAATGTAGATGTTGCGTAAACGTTACCGGAGAGTATTCAAATTCTAAGAAGAAAAGGCATTGTATAGACCAGGTGACTAGAATAGTACATCAGGGATAAAATTTGGAAATCTGTTTTATTGTCTGCCTTTGGTACATTTGAATATTGTTTAGGTTTACTGTCAAGTACCAGTGATTATGAAGGCTCTATTTATTACTCTTCAGCGTGCATGCTATCATAAAATGAACTTTTTGAAAGGAATACATGAATAATCATCAAATCTCAAATGCCTATGTCAGTGAATTTGAAAGCCACCTTCATGGTTTATCTCAAATGACCTTTTTCTGCTCATGCACAGTTTACAATTGTGAAAAAACCTATTCTTTATATGTCAAGCCTAAAAATTCTTTAAAGTTTTGACAAATAAACCAAAAACCATCACTCTAACAAATTTCAAAGATCCTATTTTTTGGGAAGAATCCTATTTATTGTCACTTTGCCCTTAAACATCCTACTAAATAGGATAAAACTACCGTATTTTGCAGCTCTGTAATTACACCATCACATTGGTAGACACATAGCCAAAATGTACGAAGATGGATTACAGAAAAATGCCAGTTGTGGTAACGATCTCAAACTGAGTTCAAACAGAATCCAATAAAACCGCCATCAACGTGTTTGCATGAATAAAAAAAGGATATATGTGTCAAACTTACTATTATGGTATTATGGTAAAAAATAGAAGTGGGAGAAAATGTGTAATTCCTTAGAAATGAGCAAAATACAAATGGATTTCTATCAAAATGCCAGGTATTTTTTCAAGCAATATCAATACACCGTCCTTCACTCCCTTATCTGCTTTTCTGTCTTAGTGACCATAAATGCTGTCAGTTTTTAGTTAAGATTTCATGATTTCAGACAGACAAGTTGAATGTTTAATGTACTAGATCTTTTGGTGAGCACTAAAGAGAGAAGAGCCCAGCGCACACTATGCGATCCGATGTACAACACAATATTTTAACAAATCACATTTTGCATTGAATGTGACATTACCCAGAAGGATTTTTTTAATTTGAAGTTCTGCATAATGTTAGGAATGATAAAACTATAAATTTGCTATGGTAAGTACTGTGTTTGGAGTAAAGTTCAAATTGGCTTCAAGTTGCAGGCGATGATGACGTCATTACAATATGGAATTGATTTTACTTTTATTCCTACAGGGAGGCTCAAACTTGACTAAATTTTGATTTCAGTAGTCCTATCACAATTCTGTTTGCGAAGATTTTATTGGTTGGAATGTTCATATCAAATGTTATTGCAATTCCTTTGAAATTCAGATCGCAATAAATCGCAAGGTGTGCGCCATCCAGGCTTTATAGTTGAACACCTTCATGAATTAAAGTGATTGGTTAACACTGGTTTGACTTTTAAAAAATCTGAGCTAGAAGGTCACACTTGTCACCTGTGTCTGTGATATGTTACAAAAATGAAGCCCAGAAAAAATTGTGTTCGAAAATAATTATTTAGTGCTTCAAAAATTGAAATATAAAGTGACCGGAAACACCATCTTAATTTCATCCCATACACTTACGTGTACTATTTAGGCGTCTATAAGACGCCTATTTATAAAATCGGGGTTTGCCTTGTAGTTATTAGCTTTTCATTCTCAATAATGGTTGTTTTCAGGGTTTATTAGTTCTAATACATGTACTTGTACACATGTTTCATCTTGGTTTGAGAATTTTTTAAATCGGCTGCTCACAAAGTTACACAATACCTTTAAGGCATATGATATGGCCAGTTATTCCATAATGCCTCATATTCTCTAAGATAAAGTTTTATTCATTTGACTGTTTTTATCCCTTTTAAATCCCTTTTGTTTCCAGCATTTACTCTAAAAGTATATTTATGGAAGTATCCCTGCTTTATATCTCATTAAGAAATATCAGCCCAGTCAAAATATTTGTAAACATAATCAAAGAATTAACTCTCAAAAACCTGCAAAATCTAAGTTGATAGAACTTAGTGACACCAAAATTATGTCATAGCATTCCCCAAGACATCAAATTAATATCTTTGGTAGAAATATTTTTTTGCTTTCAATCAAAAACTTGACCTTTCCACATGCATAAAGAATTAGCGACTAAATGTGTTTTCAAGAACTAAATATTATTACCCTATTGTCTAGGGCGTTGCTGCACCATTCATACCCGATTAAGCTTTTAACCTAGCTGCTTTCCATTTTATATTATTGTCATGGCAACTGCTTATTAAATGAAACATCTGGGGTTTTCCCATTTTTGACCTACAATACCCCTGTACATAACATATTACAGGCTAAAATAACTTGTCATGGGAGATACAGGAATACTAAATTAAATGCGGTAGTAATTTGATCTACGCAAGTTCCTGCCCAATTCTAACCAAAGCAAAACAGGGAAATGTTATTTTTTAGTTTATTATTTGCACCAAACCCAGAGGCCTTTTCAATGAAGACTCCAAATTCAATAATAATGAATGAAACAAGAATTATCAAATGTATGTATCAAGGTTTTTATTTCCCTTGACCTTTCATGTCCAGAGAATAAAGAACAATGTTTTTCATGTCATTCTAAAAAGAAATTCATAACATCATTTTACAATTTCATGTGTCTTTTCAATTATCATCATGAAAAAAAATAACCAGCTGTGCCTTAAACAAGTTTTAAAGTGTCCATATTGGGGGAGCCTATATGAGTTGTTCAATTTTTAGGGGAAGTAGAAGTTTTTTTTCTTAATGAAAAAGGAAACACAAAACATATATGGGTCACTTTTTTATCTATACATGATATAATTTCTAAAGTTCACTGAGCCTTAGATAGGTGAAGGCAGGCATGACTGGATCATGGGCCAAAAAATTATACATAGTGGATATCCATTTTTGAAAAAGTTCCCTCATTTTTCCATTGTTAAAGGAAAATACATGTAGCATTACTTAGAGTGATAAAAATGAAAAATAAATATACATGAAACATTGAAACAATAATCAAATGTTAAAAAAAGATCAACTTTTTCAAGTTCCTTTGCTTTCATGCTGTGAAGTCATTCCTTCCCATAATCCTGAGATAAGAAAGGTCAATAAAGAGTGTACCCAATAGTGTTCATGAATCACCATGTTTCTCTTTTAAATTGATTAAAAACTTAATTTAAACACTAGGATCTCTCTTATAGTTCGACTGTATAATAATCATTTTTCTTTGTGCTTGGGCCTAAAGTAGGAATCAGTAAAGGAAAAAGTAGGGCTCTCGTCTAACAAACGTTGAAGCACATGTATCATGAAACACGAACACATTCCAGTCAACTGATATTTTTGATGTACATGTATGTACATTGTCCATCGCTTCATCTTTACACTGTAACATGTTTTTATGTCACTGTAGATTCTTGCAGCTCATTTTACTTTCCACAGTTACCAATTCACTTCAATGTGGAGAACAGGGCCCCTGTCTTACAAAGAGTTACAATTGATCCAATCAATCCTAACTCTATGGAATCCGTCAGTGTCATATTTTTCTACAGGAAATTTGCAAAATGTCCTTTATAAAAAAAAGGAGATCACACAAAATTGTCAAGAAATCAATTAATTTATGGTTATACATTCATATCTAGAATAAAAAAATAAAAATGCATTTTATATGTTGACTTTGCTGGATTTCCATAGTTGCGATTGATTGGATCAATCGCAACTCTTTGTAAGACGGGGCCCAGGTGTATCAGTATGCTCTAAAAAGAGCTCCAAAAGGTATGAATGATTGTACGACACAACTTTTAAATACAATTCACTCTTCAATATTTACCAGGGTCCCGTTGCAGTTACCATTATAGTAAGTTTGCCATCCAATGGTAACTACCATGGCAACATGGCCCAACAGCCAATCAAAATCAAGGATTCCAAGTATTTATACAACACCATTTCTCTGTAAAAAAACCTAAATACCACATATCATTCACACAGTTGCTGGAAAAGATAGGTCTTTAGTACACACTTGAAGGTCTCAATGTTGTTACAACTATGAAGTTGGATAGGTAGGGTCTTCCAAAGACAAGGAGCAACTGATGAAAAAACTCTATTCCGGTATGCTTTCAGAGGGGTTCTGCTGGACTTCTTCTGGACTCCTTCTGCAGCTTGGCCAGAGCTGTGTAACTTGTCTAATTTGTCTACACCAGCTGAAGAGCTTTATAAGTAAGCAGCAGGATCTTATACTGCACTCTGCATTGTACTGGCATCCAGAGAAGCTCATGAATAACAGTAAGACACCATTGTCACTATACTAAATCAGTTCAGGAAACCAGTTTGGAAGATCACTTTGCTAGTGTTCCCATTTGATCACCTGAAAGTGGTCTTGTTGCTATGGGAACACTCTCAGGGGGCGACATGTTTTGCATGAAATTTGAAACCGCAGCTTAGGCATTCCACTTTTGCTAAACCAGTTTAACAAGGCAAAGCAATTTTCAAAACTACATCGCGAGGTGGTTTTCTGAACCAGTTTGGAAGATCACTTCCAAGACCACTTCGAACGTTTTCATTACATGTTAAACTAGTTTCCAGTAAACTAGTTTTAGGATTGTAGTGAGAATGGTGTCTATAAAGTCTACCTCCAAATAATAACTCCTCCTCTTTCCATAAATTCATCTCAACATGTTTTAAAGGCTGCAAGGACTATATATCTTACATTAAATCTTGGATTGAAGTAAATTTAATTACAGAAATCATATAGATCTCTACATACCTGTCATTAGCCCTGGTTGCATAGTTCTCCATAACTTGTTTGCGTAGTATGAGACCTTCGGCCGGTGATGCCTCTCCGTAACTATCGCAAGAACTAACAGACCCATCGCTATCGGTCCCATTCAGATCATGGATTCCTTCAAGATGGAGATCAGCACGGTTCTCTGGAGTCCTGTACCTGCCATGATTGGAATGACGGATGGAAAAGGGATCTTCATGGGTCTTTTCTTGATAATTAGAAACTCCTCTCTCCATGTCTTTCCTTCCAAAGGTGATGTATGGAGGTATTTTCCTCTCAGCGACTTCAGGATCCAGGCTACTGCCTTTCATGTACCTGTTAGTAACATCCTTCTTGATCTTGGTGGGATTGGGAGACTTCCTTTGTCCTGAGGATATTTCAAATTGTTGTTCACTTTGGAAGATTCTGTTTCTGATGGGTGAGCATCCAGTGTCTTGGTTAACATGAACTCTTTCATCCCAAGGAACTGTAGGGTCTTCATTGTAATCAAGTGATGCATCACTGATTTCTTTTTCTTTATCATGATCCGTGGTATCATAATCCTCATCTGCGACACAAAAATCAAGATCATCCTCTTGTAACTCATCTCCGGAGAGAGGAATAATCCTATGAGATAGGCTCATGTCATCATTCTTCATCTCCCCTAATCGCTGCGGTGATTCCCATGAGTGGAGGTCATCTGAACCCTCACCAACATGTTTGGGATCAGTGCTTTCATCTACCTGATTAGGTTTGGTTCCTTTGGCTATGGAAAAGCTGCCTGGAAACCTACGAGATTCTACAGCTTGTGCATCATTTCCTTTCCCATATTCAGATTCATTTGAGTTGTTGGAAGACAAATACTTTTGCATTTTAAAAAACTTGGAGTCATAATCCTCATTTTCTGAAATGTCTTCTGAGTCCTCCTCTCCCTCCACAGGGTTTACTATTTTTCTTGATGCAGTGGTCTTGTTGGCTAAATGCTGCATATTAGTATCATCATCTAGAAAGTCTACGCAACTACTTCCCTCTGAACTAGGAAGTGAATCAACAGATGCCCTCCACTCCTCTGATTTCAGTAGGTCATCACTGTAACCGGAAGAGATATCCTCCAAGCTGACGCATTCCCTGTCATAGGTTCCGCTAGAGGGTGCTTCTGGAGCATTCTCAGTGGCGGTTGTTGCAGTGACAATTGGCATTGCAGCAGCGGCATTCTTACAGCTGAGTTCATTCATGACATCACTGTAGAGGTTGTGGCAAGATAAGGTAACCTCGTCTTCCAAGTCCTCCCCCTTATCATCAGACTTGTCCAGGGAAGGAAGATCACCATGATGACTGGATCTATGCAAAACACCTGACACCTTCATTTCTTGGCCATCTGAATCCTTCATGAATCTCCCCGCTGTATTATTGATCTTGGGTTTCTCTCTCGTAAGATGCCCTGTATTTTTCAGCCTCTTCCTTCCAATTTCTCTAGCTTCTATTACCAGCCTTTGTGAAGGGTAAGAACTCCCTTCAAGTTTGGCAGACAGCTGCCTCTCATCCTCCAATCCCGAGCCGCGAAAATCGTAACTGTAATTCAAAGAGGAGTCATAGTTGACACTGCACTCAGTGGTCTTCTTCTCAATCAGCGAATTATCCATGGTAAAAAGATCAGACTCTCTCACATAAAAGGCTTTATAGCCCTCTTTGTCATCATCTCCAGTAGATTGTTTCCTCTGTTGACCCTCAACAGATGTTCCTTCATCAGCCTGGTCTGCTTTAACTCCGGGATCGACGGTTTTCCCAGGGCTTTTTGAAATCTTGAAAGCTATCTCTCTGATGGCATTGAGAAGTTCAGCTTTTGCCTATGTAGGATACAAGAGTAGAAAAAGAACATAACATAAGCTGGCTGCTTTCAATGTAATTTTCCCTTTCACCTTGAAATTTGGATAAATCTATGTTCATGATTTGGAAGCAAACACTTCATTCCCCTCTATAGGTTCAATGCAATACAACAAAAAATCTCATGCTACTGTGTCATACAATCTACCATTCATATGTATGTTATCAATATCAAGTCTCAAGAAAGAGTATATATTATGATAAAACATTTTACCCCGAGATACCATTAACAAATGATTTTTAAAAATGGGGAAAAATCTACAATGGACCCTTTTGTATCAATTGAAGATGAAAATGTGTGGGAAAGTATAAATTTCAAACGTTATCTGAAAAAGGCACCCCAATTCTGGTAATAAAAAAAACAAAACAAGCAAATGAAATAGACACTGATATTACAAAACAATTAATAAACTTGAATGTCACATGGAACTTCTACATGTTCTTGATGAAAGCATATTGAGGTAAGCATAGCAATGTTCCATAAAAGGGAGCTTTTAAAAAACAGTGGGAATAAATTCTTGCTGAGCTTTGCAATGTCTAAACAAGAATTTATTCATTAAAAAAAGACAGTATTCTCATTAAAAAAAAAAACATCCAAGACTAAGAATTACCTCTTTCCCTTATTGCATACGAGCTATAGAACAGAAATGTTCAATTTCTATAGAACAGAAATTTTATTGAAACACCCACACCTTTTGTCTGTTGTGAAATAACATCCTATACCATCTCATCTATTGTAATCAGAGGTTATGTGTAGTTATAAAGGAAACTGTGTATACATACATGTTGAGAGCATTTCATAAACATTGGAAAGGTACAGACTAATACAAATCTGAATATGAGGTCAAACTATTGCATGATCATACTATTCAAGTTTATGCAGACAAAGCCAGATCACCCACATAATTATATGCTTAAAAAAGTAGTACTGGGTAAGGCCATGTTTTAAAACATGGTTATGATAATGACAAGTTTCAAGCTATTGTTTAAAGCTACTGAACTCATGGAATTTAGTTGGTATTTATTGATGAGACCCTGATTCTCTTGTCTATGTAAGTACTGATAAATACTCCAGTAATCCCATTGGATAAAATTATTTTGTGAATCCAGGGGCCCGTAACACAAAACTTAGCAATGAACGTAGAACAATTTTTTTCTACAATTGATTCCATTGACTACAATGTACAATCAATCATGAAAATCAAGCGTACGATCAATCGCAAACCTTTGTGTTACGGGACCCTGGTCATGGAATATCACTAATGTAACAGAACTCACCTGGAGCTCAATTTCTCTCTCTTCATTTACTTTCTTTATAGGCTCAGGAACCTTGACCTGAAAAAACGATATTCAAAGACAAGAAATGATAAGTACATGGTAAAATGATTTTTGAGTAAGATTAATAAAAATAATGATAATTAAAAAAATTGAAATGTTTTGACAACATCAACAATCATAATAATCATCTCTTTTACAGTGCAAAACATTTAATATCTCAAGGTACTTCCACAGGACTTGGATATTATCACCCTGGCTTGGTCTGGCCAGACATTTACAGCAAATAAGCATTTCAAGGAATTGATTCCTGTCAGGTCTGTAGACTGTCAGGAGACTTATCAACTTGGCCAAAATGCTCAACACTATAAATCAATGGGCAAGTCCACCATAACATAGTTTTCATTAAAAGCAAAATATAACGATCTGATGAGATACATCACAAATGAGTTATGAATTTTTGAAGTTTGATTTTTTGGTGTCAAATTGAAGCACATGACCAATATGTATGTAATGTAATAAAATCCATAAATTCCCTTTTTTAAATAATCATGATGACTCAAAAAGTATTTGTCATTGATATGTGTGTGAAGTAATGTGATAAAGATATATCGACTTTGAATGTTTTCCAATATGCAGGGAAAGAATGACATATTATGAAATTAATATCACATGACATATGTGACAACTGCTTGCATTTGTCATTAAATAATTAAAAACTGATATAAAATCATTGTTTTGATGGTTTTTCTCCAAACCTTTGATATTTTCCTATATTTTTTAGTTTTTAAGAGCCCTTCGATTAAGACTAACTTTTTTTTGTTTTTTGTTTTGGTTGCTGCAGGAGTGCTTCATTTAATTTTGATCTAAGATTTTTACTCTTTAATTTGTTATTTTTAATGCATTAATGTATCGTGGTGACCCCTTTTATAAGCATCCCTTCTCCGAAGCATCTATTTTTTTTCTGATACTTTGTTAATACTGTATATTGTACTGTTTTTATCCTTTTGATGGTTGAATAAATAAATGAATTAAATTGAATTGATAATCGGGATGAACTTTCACCTTCAATAACCTAGTAATCCCATGCTTAAATTTGTATCATAAGGTTATGTAACAATCACTACCAATGTAATGGAACTAACCTCCAGCTCTACTTCTCTCTCTTCATTTACTTCCTTTATTGGTTCAGGAACCTTGACCTGAAAAATTATATTCAAAGATAAGAAAATGCAAATAGGTGGTAAAATGATATCAAATTAACATGGCAAAGTAAATAACTTTCAGCACACTATATATGGACACAATTGCATGGTGCTTCTCATTAACATACATTATAGAAATAAGTTTGCATGAATGATAGAATACAGTGTATAGCAAAAAATAGGGCTATGAACATAGCTTTGAACTTCTATATGATTAATTTGTGGTCTTGCTGGCGTATTTAGCCTCCTATTTTCACTATTGCCCATAGGGAACAACTAGATTCATTTGTCAGTCTCAATTATTCAGAAAGCATATCATTTTAGTAAAACTACTGCACCAGCAGAAGACTGCAAAAGTGAATAACAGCTTGTCCCAACCAAAAAAGGGGTTTTCCCCAAAGCACAATGAACGCTGGGTAAACGAAGCTCCTGGATGGAGATCAGTTGCAAAAATTCAGTGAAGGTTATAAGAAATACAGTCACAAATGGTTCACAACCATACCTGTTGACTTGGGGATTGAAATCTCCTGGCTTTCTTTACACATTTGCGAAGTTTCTTCCTCTCTGAAGCCAAGTCTCCGATGTCTTCTCGAAAACCCGAAACCATTCCTTGAAGCTCCTTTTCTTTAAACTCATACTCAGCAACACAACGTTCCAATCTGTACTACAATTATAAACATCAAGAAAAAGATGAATCTGGAGGTGATTCACTTATGGTTTAAACAAAGATACTACAAGGGGAAGATCAGATAATACATAGACCGTGTAATGAAACGCTTGGGAAAAACGCACCACAGCGTTGAGTAAGTAACCACCTTTTTTTTACCTTTGCGTATCGCAAGATGGTTGTGTACAAAACATACGAGAGAAATGGTGAAGGGGTGAAGGAATAGACGATTCTTACAATTTAATTTTTTTCAAAAACAATTTTCCCCCTTACATTTGAAATGAATATATTTCAAAGGTTTCTTGGTAATAAAACGTGGAATTATTTCCATGTATCACCCTTGAGCCCTCTCTCATTTTCCCCATATATTTTATACACAGTCGCGTGCTGATATGCAAAGGTTTACTTACTCAACGCTTTTGGGCGCCCTTCCCCACAAGCATTTATCGAGCATTTCAAAAAAATGTCAAAGTGTCTGATCTTCCCTTGTAGTATCTTTGGTTTAAATAATTGAACAAGATTCCCTTATCAAATTAAATCTTTCACAATATTAAATACCAAATCTAGAAATAACCAAGTAGAAATATGGATATAAGACTAATGAGTAGGATTTCTCAATACTCTTCTTTGAACATGTTTGAATTTATTGGCCTATATAGTGTTAAGATATTGTTACATTACAGTATGTGTAAGGGCACAACCATATTCAGTTGTTGTTTGAAGCTCATAATGGTAATTGTAAACATATGCCAATGCAACAATATTGTAATGTCACAGGCTGATCTGCAAGGGTTTCTTTATTACCATAGTCCCACATGGTCCATATGACACTTTTATGAAATTAAGTTCTTAAGCTCATTAACAGTCAAAGTGTCTGAAACTGAAAATTTCTTCATTTCATTAGTCCACTGGTCTACAGGAAATTACACCAGTAAACCATTCAGTTTGATTTAGGCCTATTAGTAATACCAACTTAATATTTCCATTCCATTTTGGTTCGATAAACTACTTCTTGGTTGTGTGTTCCCTTGTATTATAAAATAGAGTGTGAATACCGAATGGTAGATACCTTTGCCACAAGCAGCTCTCGTCTCTCTCTATCTTTCTCCTTCAGTACAGAGTCACATGACTGCACTAGTTGATCACATGACATAACTTCCTCTCTTAGCTGCTCTACAGTCTCTTCCAAACACACTGTACAAGTAAGAACATTAAATAACAATAGTAGGCTCTCTTACATTCTTTACATATTAACTTTCACATTTACATTCATATTGTTCATTGAATTAATATAAATGGAAAAGCAGGGGGAACATGTAAACATATACATAAAAGGTTTTACTTGCTTTGTGACTTGCGACCTGTTGCATAAAAAAAAAATCCTGCGAAAACTCAGGTATTTTTTACCTGACTTTCTGCCCTGTGTTAAAGTCAATGGCAGAAATCAGACTAACCTTAGTTTTCAGTTTTTACTAGAGTTTTCTCAGGTAAAAAGTTTTATGCAACAGGCTGAAGTAGTCCTATTTTTATGCAATCTCACAGTTATCTTAGTCACAAATTCATGTGAAACAATTAGAGAGAATACATATTTTAAACACGTATGATTATTACTGCTTTTTTTACATCCAAATAAAATGCAATTTACTCAATGGTTACCTTTCTCTGACTGGAGTAGTGTGTTGAAGCGGATGTGACCTGCCAGCTTATCCTTCACATTCTTCAAATCTTCATCTTTCTCTCGACATTGTGTACTCAGATTCTTCAACTGAAAAATAAAAGAGTAGGTAGCACTTTGATAAAAATATCTACTTTTAACATTATATTTTTTTCAAAATGAACAAATTCAAACTGGAAACAATTTTCATGCATTGTGAACCTATTATGCAATATACAGGAAAGTGGAAAAGAAGATAGATATCATTAGACGTTAGCACTGAAAAGTTTCAGAAAGAACACATTCCTATACAATACATATCAAATGTTCAAATCACTGCATAATGATCTGAGGGAGGGGGGCATTATTGTACAAGTGTGTGCTTTCTAAGAATGATAATGTAGATGTATCTGTGTCTGACCTGCGAGTGATTGCTTGATGGAGGAACTCTTTCTAATTCACCTGAGGCACTTTTCTATCTATCATACGGAGCATGCAAACATAAAATTAATTGTTAAGTTTTCTGACCTGTACTTCCAAATTCTTTTGATTTTCTTTATACTCTTCCAGGAGATGAGATAGATAGAAGCCATACCTTGGTATCTCTGTATCAAAGAAAAGAAAATAACAACATACAGTCTGATCCAAGCAGTGATAAATTGTATTGATATCTGTTTTATTATTCTAAGTTACTGTATTGATTTATACTACTCAATAAATTAAGAATTCTAAAAGCTCCTTTTGTTCATTGAAAATTGACAAATAATATATAAAGAAAGATTTAAATATTCAAGACAATATTCATCCTTGCTTTTTTTACATATACTTTTATTATGGCTGTGTCAATTCTTGTATTGTATATTTTAACATGAAAATAGTGTAAAAAATAGCAAAGAATAATCCAAATGACTGAAGATTTGAATACTGAAAATCTGAACAAAACACTGTATTTAGTTTTCGATTTTTGTTTCAGCTATTTCAACTATTATCCTGGGGCCGTTTCATAAAGCTGTTCGTAAGTTAAGAGCGAATTTAAGAGCGACTGGTGATCCTTTCTTGTGGTGAATGGTATACACCAAAATGTCCATTGACAATGGTTTAACAATAAAAATAATCACCAGTCGTTCTTAAAGTCGCCCTTAACTTATGAACAGCTTTATGAAACAGGCACCAGGTGTACTCATCCCAGGTAAGGTGAAAGGATTAAATCGTTAAATGCACTAAACACTGCTGATGAAGCATCAGCTAGCGCTAAAGCCAGGGTAACAATAGTTGCACTATCATTTTTATTGATATACTCAATAGAATACAACTGCAACTTATATTAGAATGGAAATATAACAGTTGATATCTCTTCTTTATAAATATTTGGGGTAAGATTTCCATTACTTTCCCTTCTTATCATAGACTCACACAACAATTACCTTGAGGGAAGGAACTTCCTTCCATTGTAAGCAAGTACCCTTTGGACACCTACAAGATAAAAAGAACATAAATTGAAAAGAAATTACTCAAATTTGCAGTGTATTTTTAGTGTACAAGCACAATTTTCTGGTATACATCTCTTTTTTTCAGGGTAAAGCTCTTTGATTTAGGATCTGATGGTAGGAACTGGGAAAAGAAATATATATAGAATAGAGGTGTGTGCATACTTTTCATTTTCATTTATTTAAGGGGGTTTTCAGGTACATTTAACTGGCTTGTGTTGTGATATGTGCTGGGCTTCTTAGCTCATTTGAGTCAACTCTTTGTTTGACTTGAGTCACATACAGCAGACTGCCAAGTTCGACTCAAGTCACTTTCTATTTGAAATACACACATACACAGTAGTGATGCTGTACTGTGCATTGCAAAGGGACCAAGCCTGTACATTTGCTCATTTGCTAGGATAGGCAATGGCACTAGACCTGTGCTGTAGACATGTGTCCAAAAGGTCAATAGGTGAGTTGGCCTCAAATTTTCTTTCTATATTTTGAATGCACAAGATAGTTAAATGTAGTGACATCTTCACATTTTCTGGCAGCCAAGTTGATTATCTAACAATGTGACATCTTTCCACGGCTCCTCACAGAGGCTCAAACTGTCTAGGTCAGCATAAGGCCGGGCTTTAAAATGCTAAAAATTAAATCTTTAGCCACTAGCACACAGTATAGCCTTATAGGGATGGACCAATATGCTACATGCATTTCCAGGCACATTTTATGGAGTAGCCTTATTTTTCACTATGAAGGAGATTCTGAGGTAAGTTTTGAGCAAAGTCTCTGATAATAATGCTAATAAAAAATATATTAAGGTAACGCTTTTTAGTAGAATTGCTTTTTCGCTTTTTTTTGTCCTACCTACATTTGCACCCTTCTTTTGAAACTGACCACCCATGACTCACTGAGTTCTGGACCTGGATGTATACGATGCAGGGCCCTAGCAAAACACATTGGGTGACTTTACGGCCAATTATCGTCGCGATCGCGGTGGCAGAATATTTTTACTCTTCCAAATCAGTTCTATGATGCCAACACGCTAAATGATCGTCTCACTACTTCTACCCACAGACTCAAACATATTGCGAGGTTAGTATTAGTATACTAACTTCTACAGAGCTCTGGCACATGATTCAACGATTGACGACGGATTGAATTTGTTCTACTAAGCCGTTTTAACTTATGATAAATTCTATTTTTATTACCTATTTTTATCCTTCTTTTTCTCCTGTAAAATCAATTATTACAGTTCTTGAGGACACTGCGCCTACTCTCCTGTGTGTATGGTTTGTACCAGTACTGCACAATAATTCTAATGCGCAAAGTGTCGGTTTCAAAACAGGTGGTCTTAGTTACTATACATTATACAACCCAACACCAAACTCAACGGGTGGGGTATAAAAAATGAAAATCATGACTTGAAAGTTGAAACAAAATTTTATCTGAAGGAACAGCACTCTCTCCCTCCCTCTCTCCTAAGTCGACATACATATATCTTGCATGCACTGCATTCTTCATTATACTTGCATTTTCTCTGCTCTCAAAGCCAAGTAGTTGATTTTCATCAGTTTGGATAGAAAAGTCAACACGTTCAACCTCCGTTTGTACCGCAGCATCCGACAGAGAAAATTTCAGTGCTTCTGTAGAGAGATGGCGCTCGACCTCTGAAATATTGGTGCTCCGACAATGTGTTCTCTCTTGAAGAAGATTCTCGTAAAGCTCACAGCAAAGTTTCCTTGATGCTTCTAATCTAAAAAGTGAAAAATGAAATTAGCTTGCGTAAAAAAATGAAAAAATAATGGATGGCGCCTGGATTGCACAAATTATTGTCATTAACTGACTCCACTCATCTCAAATACGTTAGCATTTATAATATTCTTAAACCGACTTTTGAAGCGATTCGTGTAATGTTCCATCAAATCGCTGTTTTCTTTTACATTTATTCTATTCATCCATTTAATATGATGGACAGCCCTATAGAGAAACTGATTTTTAAAGGGGGCCACAAACATTAATAAATCCACATTTACAAAGAACAACACCAAAAAAGTATAGCATCAATTAAATCAGTAAATAAAAACAAGTAAAGCCCATTTTACAACTAGTGGTGCGACTGCTTATACAACCGTTGCGATTGTGTGCAATATACATTGTGACCAAATGATCGCAAAAGATAACCCATGTACTTAGGCCAATTAAAACTAAAGGATCAAACATGGTAAAACCAAATAGATTAAAAATGACAAACGAAAAATAATAAAGCATAAATCATAGACCCCCCCCCCCCTCCAAGTTGGCAACAACTTTTCTCCGTCCCAACATTTGGATATATGAGATCTATTCTTTCGTTGACATTTAAAGACGAAAAATGCAGCAATGCGGTCTTAATGGACCAAGGAATCATGTTTTAATGTAATATTGAGTACAGTTCCAGGGAAATCAAAGTTTGTGGTTTTCAATCTATGCAATAGTCGCTAAACGTTGATTGATTATCTTGATCGAGAAATATAATCTTTAGTGTCATTATTAGTATTGATATTATTGTATTAATTATCAAAAATAACCCGGGAGATCGAAATTTCAATTTCATCAATAATAGGACAGGTTTTCTAGTGACGTTAAGAGGAATTATTGTTGTTATTATTTTTATTGTCATTATTGTTATTATGATTATCATCATTCAGTACTAATATCATTATCATCATCATCATCATTAGTAGTAGCAGTAGCAGCAGCAGCAGTAGTAGTAGTAGTAGTAGTAGTAGTAGTAGTAGTAGTAGTATCAATTACATTTAACATCTACTACTACTACTACTACTACTCCTACTACTACTACTACTACTACTCCTACTACTACTACGACGACGACTACACTACTACTACTACTACTACTACTACTACTACTACTACTACTACTACTACTACTACTACTACTACTACTACTACTACTACTACTACTACTACTACTACTACTACTACTACTTCTACTACTACTACTACTACTACTACTGCTACTACTACTACTACTACTACTACGACTACTACAACGACTACTACTATTTCCTACTTCTACTACTACTGACTTCTGATAATCAGGGCTACTACTACTACTACCACTACACGACTGCTGCTATGACTACTATACGTGTACCACTTTACTAATTAGATAAAAATAAATCGCTTACTCTTCATGTAAAGTTCGTCTTGTTTCACATTCATCCTCCAGTGTTTTTGTCAAGTTGTTTATATCATGCTGTAAGAATAGAAATTAAAAAAAATGTCAACCTGCCATTTCAATATAAGATATCATGGGCAGTTCGCTGACTGGCATCTCAAGGGGGGGGGGGGGGGGTCATCGCCGGATACACCCTCATTCAGGTTAGTTTAAACATGTTAATGAATGTTCGGCGAAAATCCAACAAATAATGAATGACCTGTAGAATATATCCAATGTGTTTTATTTCATGACGTCACATGCAAGCTAGCAGTTGTTCTATAAGCCGTGAGATAAAATGCCAAAACATATGCCATTTATATTAAAAAAAAAAATAAAATGAAATGAAAGGGGATGGGTAGCATAGTTGCTCGCATGTGACATCATGCAGAAAATCAAGACTTTCCAAATACACAACAACATTTTTCTTTGATAAATATTATTTTCGCAAAAAATTGAATTTTCTCTCACCTCCCCCCCCCCCCGGCGGCCCGGGGTATTAAAAATAACCAACGCCTGTCAAATCTGACTTCCCAATTTATATTTTCTTGAGAGCATTAATTTTGCATCACATAACACAGCCTTTATTAACGAAAACAAGGGGGAAATATGTAGGCTTTTGTAATCCTTTCACATCATAACTCATGCAAGATACATTTGAACATGTTGACCTAAAACGTGGAGAAAAAAAAACATGGAAAAAAAGTTGATTTTATCGTACCTGATACCCGATATTTGCTTTGTGAAGCATCCTTGCAGTCGCTTGAGATTTATTGAGTTTCTGTTCCTATGTATAATAGATACAAACAATATTCTTTTATTTCAGTTGCATAATTAGGGATCAAAATGCGAGGGAACTGAGACTTGCATATGACGTTATTTCAGTTCATAAAAAAAGACTTGGTAGCCTTCTGTCCAACATAATTATGCCGGCGCCGAGGGCCAAATCATACTTAACATGGGCAACTTAAAACCTGGGAATACAATACAATTTCATGTAGGGCCTATATAGAATTGATGTAAATGACTTAAAAGTAAATGGATAGGCAGCTCGAATGGGTCGCATTTTTTTTTCATCAAATTTTAAATGGAGTAATTTTGTTTAACTTTAATTCTGAACGAATGTCGTTTATACCGTTTTAAAAAGCATTTTTTAAATCATAATTTTTCATTCTGAATTTGAATGAAAAATTATGATTTAATTTGAATTTGAATTCTATATTTTAATAGGCCCCCATGGTAGACTTCTGCCGGCACGCAACCTTTTTTTTTTTCTGGGAGGGGGAGGGGGGTTGAGTTCATAAAGAATTATCACTTCACCCATTTACATTATCTTTATTCCAAGGACAAGTAAGGTGGTGACAAATAAATTTGTCAATAAGGGAGCCGATGAGTTACAAACTCAATTTTATATGAGCTATTCAATCAGATTTTATTGATTCGATTAAAACAAATCTTTGGTAGTCAATTTAGATCAAAATATATCAATTAAACTTTACACGTTACAAGAAGCACCAAACTGAATACAAAATATAAATATATATATAGGATGTGTGACCTCTTAATGCTCCATGCAGCTGCTTGCATTTAGCATCCATGCGCCTATTATTGTTTGTGTGAATAATATCGAATCCTTAAAATATCATAACTTCATTGATGAAAGTGTTTTTAATGTACTATTCATATCAAACCTAACCTAATGGAATAGACCTTTAATCCTGATAATGGAACATTTACAATTTATACGTACTAATTGCTGGAGCTTGTTAAAATCATCTGTATTCATGTATCCATTTTCCTTTATTCCATTTTGTGTGTCCATAATCTCCGCTTCCATCTCTGTACTTTTCTGGAGATCACCATCTTGATTCGGATGATCATCTCCACCATCGGAACAGCTGGAAGAAACGCTGCTAGCTCCAAGACCTCTTTGAACCCCAACATCTCCGAAGCCTTTAAACTCAATCCCTGAAGCCCCTTTCTCTCCTTCTGTGGCTGATGTGACGGCCTTCGTCATCTCCGATTCATCTCGCATTCTATCCTTGTCCAAAGTCGTGATGTCGAGCAGACTCACTGATCTTCGGAGGACGACGTTCCGTTTGTCGACGTCATCATTCACCGTTTCCCCTTGGTGATACTCCATGTTCTGTGGAGAGGCTGTGGCACCTTTGTCTGGTTTACTGTTGTTGATGGGTTTGTTGGATTTGATGGTGAAGAGCTGGAGGGAAGAGGTACTCTGACTGGTTTTCATCTTTTTCTTGTTGGTAGCCGGATCAGAGATCCAAAACCAACCCCCTGTCGTGTTTGGCGTTGGTCCATCCGCATTACCCTTAAAAATACACATTACAGTAGATAACTGATAGATGGTGCTTTGGGGGTCTTGGATAGGGAGTACACTAATTGGGTGCATCTCATATTCTGACTACCACCATCACCAACTGTACCACCATGACTGATGGCATCACGTTATTCCTGCACCGAACTAGTGTCCATCTCTTTTCTGTTCAAATCTTCTGATCTTCTTTCTTTCTATCTTTATTTTTTTCTTTCTCCTCTTTCTCATTTTTTTCTTCTATACCTTCTTCTCCCCCTCATCCTCCTCCCTTTCTTCTTTTCTGCGTCTTTTACTTCTTTCATTTCCTTTCCCTTTCATTCTTCAATTTCAACGCGATTGTTTATTTCTGTTTTACTTAATTGTCTTTTTTTTTCATTCTTCTTATTTTATTTTTCGTTCCACTCATGATCATCACCTTGTCAACCCCCCCCCCCCAAAAAAAAATCTCTCATTTTCTTTTCCGTTTTCAATTTGTCTGTCTTGTATACCCAGTTGTTGTGTGTCCGGACGGGTTGTGTCTCCGGATAATCAATTTTAGAAAGTCATTTGGAAAAATTTACAAGCGAAGTTTCATCAACTTTTAGTAAAAAAAAAGTTAGGAAATTTTATAAAGAATAAAATAGAAGATGATTACAAGTAATGAATTCATATTTTTAGTGTAATCCACAGACAAAAAGAAGGCTTCAAAAAATAAAGTGTCCGGACACCCAGTTGTTTTATTTGATTTGAGAAAGTCATCTGGAAAAACTTACGAGCAAAGAAAAATACAAAATGTTAGGAAATATTATAAAAAAACAAAATAGAACATGATTACAACTATTGAATTCATATTTTAGTGTAAACCAAAGACAAAAACTGTAAAGTATCCGGACACCCAAACCCCCCCCCCATCCTACCAGAATTGCAAATTGTGAGAAAATTCAGAGCAAAAGATGATGTTTTTATTTGCTGAAGACCATCCATCTTATCATCTTCATACGACACCATCATATCTTATAGCCTTAGGCCTAATCACTACTATTACCAGCTGTCGCTTCAACAGTCAGCACACCATTATATTAATGGTCAAGTCCATCCCTGAAAAATGTTGATTTGAATAAATAGAGAAAAATCTAACAAGCATAACACTAAAAACCTCATCAAAATCGGATGTAAAATAAGAAAGTTATGACATTTTAAAGTTTCGCACATTTTTCTCAAAACAGTTATATGCACAACTCAGTGATATGCAAATGCGAGAGTACATGATGTCCATCACTCATAATTTCTTTTGTTTTTTATTGTTTGAATTATTATATAATATTGACTGGCCTTGAGGGGAACATCAAATATATTGCCAGCAAAAGAATCATATTGGCCCGAGTCTTTAGACGAGGGCAATATGGGTCTTTTAAGGGCAATATATTTGATGTTCCCCGAAAGAATAGCCAGTCAATATTTTGATTATCATCCAAATCAGATATCTAGAGCAAAAATCATGATACTGGGGATATTTCTTTTTAAAATAGTTATATTGTGTCTTGTTAATATAAGGGTCTAGGCTCTGCACTTTACCATTATGACGTACTTGCAAGCGCTTGGATCCAGTGATGTCTTTATTATGACGTATATTGTTGGCGCGCAGATCCTATGAAGCGTATCTCTTTATACGCATCCTCAAATGCCCGGATGTGAGACCAGGGAAAATACAAAGGTATATTTTGCGTCGTCTCTGCATGCAAAGTAAATATGCGCATTGAGACCGAGGAAAATACAAATAATATACCTATCCCTTCCCGATATTTATGAATCTAGGGCAATACGGTTTTGTAAATGACCAGCTCAGATGTCTGATACGGGTGATAATATACAATATTACATAGGTCATGTAGATTCGAATCAGTGATAGGTCAATACGCCATCACGTGACCATGGCTGCGAGGACCGCATTTGTTATATTCTAGGTTTTGACGTCACCTCAGGGAATATACCGCGTTGTATTTTCAATTGCGGCGTTATATCCACTAAGGTGACGTCACTCGCTGCATACAAGTTGCGCAACAAGGTAGTTGATGTACGCGCTAGTGTTAACGCGTCGATTGCATGAATAACGCGCTTAATGTATTAAAAAAAAACTATTATGACGTAGATGGATCAGAGCAGTAGCAAGAATTTCGGATTTGAGCCAGATGATGAATACAATTTCTGATGGCGAATCCACATATACTATATAATATAACAGATATTGCCTGGTCTATCGTTTTAATAAATAACATTTCAACTCCCCTCCGAAGCTATATTTTTCCCTCGGGATAATATTTTCCCTCAGCGCTGCGCGCTTCGGGCAAAATATATTCCCTTGGGAAAAATATAACTCCGTCGGGGAGAGGAAATGTTATATTCAAACTCTAGGTAGGCAATATCTGTATATTATTTCAATATTTATACAGAATCTACAATAATGTAAAACTTGACTGAACTACATAATGTTAAACAATGTTAATTCCACAAGTTCAGGGAGGAATAAAGCTCGATTTCAAATGACATGGGTGAGAAAATCAAAATATTTCATACTTCAGATAATAAAATACAAAAGAAATAGTGAGTGTGTGATGTTATCAGTCCCCTCATTTGCATACTGGCCAGGATGTGCATACCGTAAGGGCACTAGTATTCAACCCGGCATAATTCAAAGATTTTGACATATTCCCCAAAATACTTAGAAATATGGAATCTATCTTAATTTCATACCTTTGTTATTTCCAGGGTAACTTTTGTCGGTATGTTCTTTTTCAATCTGTCGACTGTATGCGCGGAGGATCGAATTATGCGGCGATGGCCTTTTGCACTGAATGGCACTAGTATTCAACCTAGTGGAGATAGATAGCAAATCTCAAAAGGGTTTAGATTGCTAAATTGGATCTATACTAGATCTATGTGAGTCTCTGGCTTCGATTAATTTCCTGTTTGGTCTCATCTCAAATGGTCTAGGCCTAGTCCATATTCGGATGAGACAAGGGCAGATTGAGAAACAGGGCCATCTTTCATCGCTAGGTTGAATACTAGTGCCGACGGATTGAATACTAGTGCCAAAAACGGTTGCACTTCGTAATTCCGAAGGTTCTTTATTCCGAAGGTTCGTAATTCCGAAACACGTAAATTGCCTATACCTCGATGTTCGTTAATCCGAAAACGAAAAAGGGTTCGTTAATCCGAACATTTGTGGCGTAATTCCGACGGTTCGTTATTCCGAAGGTTCGATAATCCGAAAACAAAATAAGGTTCGTTGTTCCGAAGGTTCGTTAATCCGAAAACGAAATAAGGTTCGTTGTTCCGAAGGTTCGTTGATCCGAAAACGAAATAAGGTTCGTTGTTCCGAAGGTTCGTTGATCCGAAAACGAAATAAGGTTCGTTGTTCCGAAGGTTCGTTGATCCGAAAACGAAATAAGGTTCGTTAATCCGAAAACAAAATAAGGTTCGTTAATCCGAAAACGAAATAAGGTTCGTTAATCCGAAAACAAAATAAGGTTCGTTAATCCGAAAAATGAAAACCGTGAAAGCAGAGGCAAGGGGAGGGGGGCGGGGGCACTGTTGCCGTTCAATTATTATGAGGATGGGAAGGCAAGGGCGGCTGAACGAATTTTCGTTGGGGGGTAAAGCCAAAAATGAAACTCATACGTCAAAATGGGCACTTTGGTGATATTTTCACCTTAAGATTATCATCTGCTTGAAGTTTTTGTGTTTGATAGTGATTAAGTAGAGAAAAACTTTTTTGAAGTGACTTCTTATTATGGCAAAATGTATAATTAGGCTTTATTTTTCGGGAGAGAGTATAATGAGCGAGCGGCTTGGTAAAACAAATTCAAAGGTGAAGTTGTAAAACGTTTTTGTGGTCAATTATTCTTAAAATGGCATTATTGCGAGGTGTTGCGAGCGTGAATCACAAGCTAAAACTTTAGGGTATTTAAATAAAAAATTAAAATAAGTTTTATAAAACTCGAGCAGATTTCTGCTGTCATTAAAAAGATGTGCATCTAACAAAAGAATTAACACGAGTGCAAAACGCGAGCTTAAACATACTGACCAGAAAAGGAACCTGTTAAAGAAAGCATTTAGTGACCTCTTTAGGATGCATATTTCACCAATCAAATGAGAGTGCGAAGCGCAAGCTGAAAATGTGCAATATTCCAGCCTGAAAACTTAACTTAACTTGTATACTTTAAAAAGAGTATTTCATTTCGAAAAACATAAAAAACGGCATATTTATTTTTGAAAAAGGAATTTTCCCATTTTGGAAAATATTCATTTCCCTGTTTTTTATTTAATTTTGGGGTGCAAGTGCCCCCTGCCTCCCTCCCGGCAGATCCAACTTTCGTCAAAAAGGGGGGAGGCAATATTTTTTTCAGTCCTATTTTCCTCGATCGGCAGCTTAAAGTTGTTTTTTTTGTGTGTTTGTTTCTTTGAAAGGGTAGTCCTAACAGTCAATTAGCTTTATACTTATAAAATAAAGTAAATATGTAATAACATGATAAACCCTTTTTAAATAATGCGAGCGCGAGCTATATATTTTTTTTGATGGGCAATATGTTTGTGATCTTCAAAACGAGATGCCTATGTAACTAAATTTAGATAATAACTGCAAGAAGCGCGAACAGAAATTTTAAATATATAAGCTCTGACCTGATCTAAAGGGGACATTTTAAGAACTTTTTGCAGTTTGCCATGAAGACGATGCGTTTTTCAAACAATGGCGGCGGAACGTATTTTCTTTTTTTCGGGGGGGGGGACGCAAAGCAAAAAAAGGGCCAATAGGGGCAATTTGGTGCAAGCGGATATTTTCACCATGAGATTATCATCTGTGTAAAGAGGTTGTGTGTTTTGTAGTAATTAAATTGAGCACAATTTTTTAAGTGATCACTAGAGTTATATATTTACGTTTCATTTCTGCGAGCGTAGCTAGCAAGCGGTTTGGGGGGAAAAAATCCAATCTGAATATGTAAAATTCGCCTTTTTGGTCAAGTACTGTTAAAAGGGCATCCTTGTGAGATGTTGCGAGCGAATCACGTGCTCAAACTTTTGGAAATTTCATGCAGGTCTAGAATGATAATTGATAAAGATATTATTTACCCAGGGAAGCCACTTCAGTTCTGAAAACTGTTCTCCCAGCTATTATTATTATTTTTTTTACAAGAATGCTTAGAATGTCCAGTTTTCAGGTTTGGAAAATCGGAAAAGTTTGGCTCACGTTTCTCGCTCGCATCAAGTATTGTTTATTGAGGAACTCATTCTATTCCTGGTTACAAATAAAAAAAAAGTATAAAATGTCCAGTTTTCAGGTTGGAATATCACAAATTTTAAGCTTGCGGTTCGCGCTCTCATTATTTAGTTCGTGAGATATATACTCTATTCATGAGTCACTAAATGCAGTCCTTAAAAGATTACTTTCTGAAGCCTGTTGCATAAACTTTTTACCTTAGAAAACTGGTAAAAACTGAAAACTAAGGTTAGTCTGATTTCCGCCATTGACTTTAGCACAGGGCAAAAACTCCTGTAAAAACAATTTATGCAACGGGCCCCAGGTCAGTATACAGCTCGCCCTCGCATTAATTCTTTAGAAAGATACACATCTTTCTTACGATTACAAAAAAATGCTCCGAATGCTCAATTCACGTCTTGAAATGTCTACTAGTTTGAGCTTGCGATTCGCGCTTTCAACATCTCACAAGGATCATTATTAGTATTCTTTTATTACCAGCAGAAGCTGTTATTAAAAATGACATCCCCTCCAATACAAATCCTATTATCTAGAGGTTACTCGCACGCGACCAACACACTTGATCCCTGCATCTTTAAACCATTTGCTTAGGCAGCAATTGCTCAGATAAAATCGAAATCGGCCTATGCTTGATCTGGGGGGCGTTTCATCAATATTTTCATCCGACAAGTTGTCAGATCTGACATCTTTCCTTGATTCTGATTGGCTGAGAGGCACTGTTCCTATGGTAACTGTCGGATAAAGTGGTACTTGTCGGATAAAACGTCCGACAAGTCCTTTCATGAAACGCTCCCCAGGGCGCCTATATTTTTAATGATATACATGCTTTTGGCCACAACACACGCATGTATCATCGATCGTTATTACTATCATTGCATAATATCGTGTAATCTTGTAACGACAACATCGTTTTTGTTACCAAAATGAATTATTCTCATTTTCGGAAATACGAACCTTATTTAATTTTCGGATTAACGAACCTTATTTCGTTTTCGGATTGACGAACCTTATTTCGTTTTCGGATTAACGAACCTTATTTCGTTTTCGGATTAACGAACCTTATTTCGTTTTCGGATTGACGAACCTTATTTCGTTTTCGGATTAACGAACCTTATTTCGTTTTCGGATTAACGAACCTTATTTCGTTTTCGGATTAACGAACCTTCGGAATTACGAACCTTATTTCGTTTTCGGATTGACGAACCTTCGGAATTACGAACCTCATTTCTTTTTCGGATTAACGAACCTTCGGAATTACGAACCTTATTTCGTTTTCGGATTAACGAACCTTCGGAATTACGAACCTTATTTCGTTTTCGGATTGACGAACCTTCGGATTGACGAACCTTCGGAAATACGAACCTTCGGAATTACGAACCTTCGGAATTACGAATGTATGCGCAAAAGGTTTCGCCGTATAATTCGATCGCCCGCGCACACAGTCGACTGGTTGAAGAAAAAATAACGGAAAAAGAATAACCAGCAATTGCTCTTTGAAATAAGATGGGTCTGAAATTCAGGTAAATTCTATATTTCTTTATATTTGAGGAATCTCTCAAAACGGGTTGTATACTAGTGCCCTGTTGTGTGAAATTAAGCGAAACTTTAAAATGTCTTAACTTTTTTTATTTTACATCCGATTTTGATGAAATTTTCGGTGTTATGTTTGTTGGATTTTTCTCCTTTTATTCAAATCAACTTTTTGTCGGGGTGGACTTGTCCTTTAATCATCATCACCATTATCATCGGCCTACACATCCCCCTCACCATCCACCACCAATACACCACCATTATCATCATCATCACTATCCGCATCACTCCATAATCAGCTCTAATATTACATCTAACTTAGATCAACTTACAACTTTCCCATCTTCCAAGTTATCTCCGCAGCCCGCTGAAACTGGATTCATATTCTAAGACTGTAGCAGCGTGTTTCACATTAAAAAATTCTTCAAATCTTGTTCTCTAGATTTGTTTTATGAGTGCGTTTTGCTCTATTTTCATGAAATTAAAATGCCTCAATCAGGTGCGTGTGCGCGTGCGTGCGCGGGCAGGTTATGACGCGCACCGGGTGCTCCAATTCCAAAAATAAAAAAAAATGCGCAAGAAGTGACGCCTTACGCGCTTTTGTTCTACAGCGCGAGCTATAAGGGGGCCGGGGGTGAGAAGAAGAAAAATAAACAATAAAAAAAGAACCCAATAAAAAATGAACACGCAGCAAAATAATAAAGAAAAAGGAGGAGAATAATAATACGAAGATAATGAATAGCATAAAGAAGAAAATAATGGGGACAAAGAAGAAAATAACAGAAACAAGGAAGAAAAATAAGAACAAAAGAACAAGATCAAGAAGAAAAAATAATGAAGGAGGAGGAGAAGGAGAAGAAGAAAAAAAGAAAAAGAAAGAAGAAAATGAAGAAGATGAAAGAGGAGGTATTTGAGGAGGTAGAGGATCCAAGAAGATGGAAATAGGAAGGAAAATGTGAAGTGAAAGGAAATTGAAAATTAGTTCCCTGATTTATGATAAACGATTGATCAAAATGTAAACTCGCATTTCTAAAATTAAATATTTTTTTCAGGGCTATAATTTTGTTCCATTATGATGTTCTAAGCAAAATTATTGAGCGATGTTCTGCGATTTTCTCATTTATAGGAGTGTTTTGGCACTGTCATTTTCAAGACTTCAAACACAATAAAAAATCGAAATTGCCCAAAATTTCTTCATGAAAACTGTCATTTATCATTAGGTTGTTTTAATTCAGCAAATGATGTTACTTTTCCGTTATATTGTATTAGTATGTTTTGACCGTTGGTTTTGACTATCCCTTTCCTCCCGCCATATTCTTTCAGATACGCTCTCTCCTTCCATTTGACATGACTAAGAATACTGCCTAAATGTCAAAATAAGCACGGAATTCATTTTCGTCTCATTCTCTGTTGCATTTTTATCAATGAAAATTAGTAATGATAATAATAATGATGACAATAGTAATAATAATAATAAACAATGAATAATAATAATAATAGGCATTATATTGCGCCAATTCTCTAGAAATAATATATTCCGAGGCTCATTATTATTATTATTACTATACCAGATTTAGCTCAAGCAGCCTTCCAGTATTCATGGTGCTCAGTGCATTTCAAGGAATTAATCCTACTGGGTACCCATTCACCTAACGTGGGTAAATATCTTGCTAAAGAAAAACATGCCATGGCTGGGATTCGAACCTACGTCCCTCTGATTGAGAGACGAAAGTCGTAACCACTAGACAATGACGCCCCAACCTTGTTAGGCCGCCCCTGGTTATATTTCAAGGATGTTTCATTCAAAGTTGATTTGGTAAACAATGGATGTAATAACAAGCCTTTTCTAGAGATTTTAATCATCATAATTATGGCAACTCCCCCCCCCAAGAATTTAAGCATTTAAAAAACTTTCCCCGTAGTCCAGTGTAACAACCGTACAAGAAAGTGAAACTTCGCATCAAGTTTTTACTAAT
Organism: Lytechinus variegatus; assembly: GCF_018143015.1. NCBI lineage: Eukaryota > Metazoa > Echinodermata > Echinoidea > Temnopleuroida > Toxopneustidae > Lytechinus > Lytechinus variegatus. The sequence goes on from NC_054746.1 coordinate 37,550,027, forward strand.
CAATACCACAGTAAGTGTATCAATCACGCTCTGTATATTACAAAGCTACAGTGTAGTACAAAATATGAAAGACCCATTCGGTGTTCTAGGGCCTCTTTCTTCTTACAATAAGTTACAAACACAGTGGCGGATCCAGGTGGGGGCACATCTGACCAGTATACCTCAAATATTCTTTCAGTGGAAAATGCGTGGACACGCAAGTGATGACCAGTCCCCCCCCCCTTGGTTGTCCCATTTTTTTCTTCTGGAACATATAAGCGCCCTCCCCATTTTGGAAAATGGATCGCCCAGTATTCATGTGTAACTCACATTGCGATTGATCTATAAATTGTTGAGTAAAGACACAATTTTAGATCAATCGGAATGTGAGTTAGATTTTGAATCTATCACAACACCCGTAAGACGGTGTATAGTTATTCATTGAAGTCAATCATATCTCTCCCAGGAAGTATACTTTTTGCTGTTTGTAGGTTAACAATTCATGTAAATAACACAATGAAATATATACTATTCCATAAAGAAAGAAACTGACGAAGCTATTATGGCTGGATAAATATAAATGCTGTATATTTCATGTAATAGTTTTATACTCACATCACATCACTCTACTGGCAAGACAGTATAAAAATATAACATGCTGAAATATATTTCAGAAACAATAATATGCATCACTCCTAACTACAGTGCTTCCGATCTATAACCACAGTAAATAAATTGATAATAAAACTTACAAACTTTGTTACAAATTTGGCATTGTTCACTGAATCCATATGCCCCCCTTTCAAAACTACTGAATTTGATCAAAACATATTTTTGATTATAGTAAAAAAAAAAACCCATATATAATTCTAAAATCTGTTCCTTTTCCAAGTACTGATAGCATTGTTTGATGTTTCATACGAGTCAATAATATAAAATTCTTGGAAAATATACAAATATGCTGTATATCATTTTTAAACATGGCACTGCATTTACATTTTTCAAAAGAACATGGAAATAAAATTATTTTGATACACCAGAATAGAATAGGCCTGTATGATATTCTGACAAACTAAGAAAACACATTCACACATCCTACTTGACTAACAATGAATGACGCACACTGGAAAACTAAAACACTCTGTCATGTGTGAATAAACTACTAAACACACTGTAATCAAGATATAAATAGTGATTATAATATGTACATACTTGCATTCAATTTTAATATACTCAGACCTGTTCAACATCTCGTGTACATTCTGAAGCTGACATGCAAGGGATACATGTACATTGAAATACAAGTACACTATACTTTAAAAGATAATGAAGACCATTGGGAAGGTGTAAATAAATATTAGTAGGCATACAAAATATATTTTTTTAAGTTCCATTAATACCATTAAAAAAAAGAGATATATTGAAATTCATAGAAGCCTGTCCAAAGCTTTGGTAATGGTACAACTATTATGGTATTCAAGTATTAGTTATCACATTCCAATCTAAATTATAGTGAGCATTTTCATAAACTTTTTGTGAAAATTCAAAGTTTCCCATTCATTAGCTTTAGAGGCTATACATTAATGTTTCATCAAAGGGGGTGGGGGGCACCAATCTTATAACATGATATAAATAAAACTATGTAAGATTGTGTCCCGAAAACTTTATCCCAGTCCATGCTTTAGAAACTGTTTTTATACATAACACAACCAACAAAGTATATTTTTACAGAAAATTTCACACACAAGTATCTCATTTACACCTAATATTTGACACATTAGTCTTTTTTTTTCGTTTTTGTTGATCTTGAACTCAGCTTTGAAAATTACATGAATGATCTTGAGATTTCTCCAAAATGTATGTCAGGCTCAAATCATACAGCAATCATCAAATTGACAAAAACCCAAACAAGATGGCTGGATTTGTTTGAGGTGCCTTAGTCCAGGATAGAAGAGGCATAACCTTGTTTTTTTATATATACAAAATTTTTTGATGGTTTCTTGTCAATTCAAGGGTGCTGATTACGAATCTGAATGATGCCACTCGTGTAACCTTGAGCATTTTCCGCAAATTGGAAAAATCCAATATGGCCGCCAAAATATGCAAATTACTCATGAAATTCATAAAATTGTCCGCACATTGGCTGTGAAATGCACGAAATTGTGTGGCAGGAGTGAAATACAATCTTAAAAAATAATTTTTGACAAAAAATATTTTCCTGATATTCAAAATGGCCGCCATAGGCCATTTTATACACTATCATGTACAATGTGAATAGGGAAAACTAATTTTCACAAAAAATGAGCACTAAACTGCAAAAAATCGCGATGTATGAACGAAGTAATATATGCAAATCACCATTACTAACGAGATATAGCATATGTTATGTCATATATGGGAAAATTGCAGTATTTTGATATCTAAAATAGCCGCCACTGGCCCAAACAGTATTGCGTACAATGGCAATGGGGGCCAAAAAATTCTCAAGAGTGATCACTAAAATGCTTATTATGAAGATTAAACAGTTGGAATACTGACTATAAACATAATTATTAACGGAATATATTACTAATATGCCATGTATGTGGTGAATGTTGTATTCTGATATTCAAAATGGCTGCCAAAGGCCCTAAAAGTATTATACAGAAATGAGAAATGGGAGAAAATAAATCACAAGAGTGAGCGCTAAATTGCATATATATGTGATAAATTAATTGGATACTATCTAAAAAATTATTTTTTTACGAAATATATCATTCAGGTTTTAAGTTTGTGTTAAATATTGTATTTCGACTTTCAAAATGGCCGCCATCGACATTAACCGTATTATGTACAATGCAAAGTGGGAAACCAATATTCACAGGAGTGAGCACCATAAATGCACGTAAGTGATCTATGAGTAAAATATTGTCTAAAAGCATAATTTCTATTAAGATATATCATTTATTCTGCCAGTTAGGTGATAAATACGGTTATTTTTAAGTTAAAATGGCCGCTACAGTCCCTTACGGTATTATACACAATATGAATGGAAACAAATCATTTGAACAGAATTTGGCTTTGCTTGGTCAAATGGTGATGTATGAGTGGAACGTTGTCTGAAAACATTATTTATAACAAAATATATCATATCTTATGTAATTTAGGTGATAAATACTGTATTTCAACATTCAAAATGGCTGCCATATGCCCTTTTTGTGAACATGATTTGTCTCCACCCAAAATGTATATTATACGATAAGTGCCTATGGTGGCCATTTTCAACTTAAAAATGCAGCATTTATCACCTTAATTACACAACATTATGATATATCTAGTTAGAAACCATGGTTTTAGACAATTATTCACCTTTACATCACAATTCACAATTATATGCAATATTTAGAGTCAAGCAAAGCCAAATTCTGTCAAAATTATATGTCCCATGTTACAATGTACACAATACTTTTAGGACCTATGGCAGCCATTTTGGATTTCAAAGTACACCATTTATTACCTCCACCATGTCCACGACCCATATGTGATGTATTTAGTTAGAAATAATGTTTAAGACAATATCTTTACCCATACATCACGGTTATATGCATTTTATGATTCTCACTCTTGTGAAAATTAGTTTCCCTGTTCGCATGTTACATTATTTAGTTAGGGCTTGTAGAGGTTATTTTGAATGTCAAAATACAGTATTTATCACTTATATGAAAGAAGAAATGCGATGATTAAAAAAAATGTTTTCAAACAACGTTTTACTCATACAACAGGATTATGATGTCATAGTCAAGAAAATCCAAATTCGTACAAAATTATTTGTCCCAATTCACATTGTAGATAATACTGTTAGGGCCTATAGGGGCCATTTTGAATTTCATAATACAGTATTTATCTCATGCATGACAAAAGAAATGATATGTCTTGCTATAAAACATGTTGTCAGACAATATTTTACTCATAGATCACAATTACATGCATTTTATGTTTCTTACTCGTGTGAAAATTAGTTTCTCTATTCGCATTGTACATGATGAAGATAGGGGCTATGGCGGCCATTTTGAATTTCAAAATACAGCATTTACCACATAAATGGCATATTTACAACTATGTTTTTAGTCAGTATTCCACTCGTTTATCTTAATAATATGCATTCTAATGCTCAATCTTCTCATTTTTTGGCCCCGGCCATTGCCATTGTACATAATACTCTTTGGGCCAGCGGCGGCTATTTTAGATATCGAAATACAGCAATGTTCCCATATTTGACATAATAAGTAATATATCTCATTAGTAATGATGATTTGCATATATTACTTCGTTCATACATCGCGATTTTTGCAATTTAGTGCTCATTTTGTGAAAATTAGTTTTCCCTATTCATATTGTACATGATAGTGTATACAATGGCCTATGGCGGCCATTTTGAATATCAGGAAGATAAATATTTTGTCAAAAATTATTTTTTAAGATTGTATTTCACTCCTGCCACACAATTTCGTGCATTTCACAGCCAATGTGCGGACAATTTTATGAATTTCATGAGTAATTTGCATATTTTGGCGGCCATATTGGATTTTTCCAATTTGCGGAAAATGCTCAAGGTTACACGAGTGGCATCATTCAGATTCGTAATCAGCACCCTCGAATTGACAAGAAACCATCAAAAAATATTGTATATATAAAAAAACAAGGTTTGGTCAATTTCCTATGGGGCCTATCCTGGACTACATGAGCCTAATTACATCAGGAGGGCTCAAGATATTCGTTCGACCCAACCCATTCGATTTTTTTTCAATTTGATGTTGCTGATTGACAAAACTGTATGAATATGATTCAAAATCTAACACTGATTCTAGAAATGGTAACTACTGAACTTCCTTCGCCCAAATTGGGAAGATAAAAAAGTGACTTGGAACTATTTTTTTGACTGGCGGACTAATTAGGGCTATTTTACTGTTTGAGTCGATGAATTTGCTCCATTCATAGTTATCTTCATAAATGGCAATTTATTTTTAAAATGAGCTGGCTACGCTACCCTTTCCTGGTCAGATATGGAATGCCAGATATATATCCTATCCAATGGTAGTAAACATTTCACCCTCTAATTTCACATTCATTTTTTATGAATTTTTCAAAAGTGCCATTTTAACACACAAGTCTATGGGGAATGTTTTACGCGCGTGACACCTTGACAACACTCCAATGGACATGTACATTCTTGATTCTTCTCACACTTGCATGTAATGTCTAGTACTAGTACTCCTTACATGTAATTATTCATAAGGAAGAAAACTTATTTTCAATTGTTTCAAAAGTATCATGGGTACATATATTTTATGTTATTTTTGTTAATGTTATTATTTTTAGTTCGCTTATTTTTTTTAGTTCGCAATGACTGCTGCATTTTGTAAAATAATACCCCCCAAATCTATAGATTGTATTTCCATAGAGTTGAAGATTTGTTCCAGTGAGAAGATCACCTTAGTAAATTCAGTTTTTTCAGACATCTTATCCATTTTATAACCAAAGCTCTATTGCCAGCACTGGTTACCCCTGGATTTTTCTTTCCTTCTACTCTTGCAATTCACATTAATCTTTAATTCACAATCTACAATGCATTCATGTGTCCCATTGGATATTCTGCCCTCACTTTGCAAGTAATGCTTTTAAAGAAATGTTATATTATATGTTCTTATTGCTAGTGAACAATAGAGAATACAGCTCTGGTTACTAATAGTACACTGTAACTTGGACGGACAGGAGACAATAGATTGTAAAATGAGCGAAGGTTTCAATTTACAAAATGATAAAAGCATATTTCAGGTGATCGAACACAAGAGCTCCCCTTTTTAAAGAATGTCTAAGATACATACATTGTACAACAAATTCTCTGAAATACATGTACATGTAGCTACTGTACAAAATCTAAACAACTTGTTACAGCAAGTATAAGTAATAATGATTTAAATCAGGAATAATTTATAAATGTCATAGTTACATGTAACTACCATACATGTAGATGATCACACATACATGTGCATAAAATTAAAGTGCAAAATATCTCTCAGAATACATGTAAATGGACAATATTGTCAATAAAATACACATACTGTGACTGTTATTTCATCCATTCTTTCCACTTTTGTAGTAAGGAGAGTAATTTAACATTAAAATGACAAACAAAATCTCAATTATCATTTTTTTTACATCTACATTAAAATGATAAGAATGGCAAATTCTCTCATTCATTCTGTTTAAAGGTCATATCCATGACCTTTCAGAATACAAAAATATTATAAGCTCCAGGCATAGGCATTAAAGCGCTTGGAGACATTCAAGACACCGGAAGTCTTTCCCAATCACCTTCTTTTGATTTGTAGGAAGCTTCTTACTTGAGCAGGTGTATCAAACCACTGATTGTTTACACTGGTTGATATAGCAACCAGGAATAGTGCTTTGGGTGGTTGGTTAAAATGAAAATGGACAGAGTAGGAAAGGAAGCACTTTGTGGGGGATGTTTGCATGTTTTCAATCAAAAGTAATCAGTGTAGCATAGCAACTGATTGGCAAGTTAATGATGAGCTCATATACAATCCAATAACCACATTAACAATATAGCAAACAGCCTTTTATTAATCTAAACTGGCCTTTTATCTCAAACACACTCTAATGTATATCCATTTAAAGTAGGCCTTCTCACCTTAATAGGTGATCTACATATTTGTTACTTGTTACTTGTCGCAATAATCCCAAAACGCAGCTCCTTGGAAGCTATACTGGGATGTCGATAATGTCATGTGCCAATGGAGGTGACAAGGTGCAGGATTTGGGTTGGCTCACATATATACAATAAAAATGAGCATGCAGGGGTGCGAGTAAAAACATGCATTGGTCCATTTATAGCATGTGGGACCCAACAGGAGGCTGCATCATGCTGATGATAGGTAGTGCAGCCTCTCTGAACGTAGTTGGGTTTCCATGGAGAATGACATGTCCTGGTAATCTGTTCCATATCCGTACTGTCCTAGGGAACATTGCATATTTGTATGTGTCTATTATAGCTTTGGGTATGGCATATTTAGCTATATGTAACTGATCTTATCTGTCAACATAGTATTTCATGCAATTGCTTATCAAATTCTTACTGAAATTTATACTTGTGTGTTAAGAACAAAACAAATCATCTTGCATTGTGATTGCTCATGCTTCATGAGACATGCATACTTTTTTTTTCTTTAATTTGCACCATTTTGCATGATATTTGTTTTTCAAAAGTGTAATCGAAAAACTGAGTACTTAATCAGATTGTGGATATGCAGGCCTATCAATATTCATGTGATATATGCGCATACCGGTACATGCTTTTAGGGGGACAGGTATTACAATTAATGCAACTCTTGATAAAATAATTTGACCTAAAAATAACATATATACTTAACAAAACAGAAAAGAGCAAACCTTTACATAAAAGCACTGAACACTTAAGTGAAATCTGTAGATTAGATTGGCCAAGAAGCACTGAGGTAGTATTCTGAGATCCATTTTATCTTAGATAGAATATTTCATCCGAGATAAAATCAGTTGGATAAATTACACTTTAAATTCCTTGAATCGGTATTCTGGGCCCCAGTTTAACTTCATTTTTATCTCTGAAGGCCACACCTATTTTTTCAAGCAATTTCCAATGAGAAAGGTTATTTCATACACTGTAGCACTCTCTCTCTCTCATCTCATAAATAATTTTTTTTTTGACAGGCTTCATGTCAGATATAACAGCTCATTTTTATTTATCAACGATGCTTGCTGTTTAATTCTGAAGTTAATTTATACATGTACATGTATTTTCAATAGATTAGGGTTTACACTGCAAGAAGACATGTATACATTTAAGGGATTTTAATGGAATATACATGTAAACCATGAAAAAAATATCACTGAGGCCAATTTCAAATAAGAAAGTCTTGTAGAAACAAAGCTGTACAAATTTATAAAATCAGTGATTTACTTATGGTATTTGCTGTATGTGTAGGGCAAGTACATCACAGAAAAGCCTAAAAATGTGTGTAAGTTGAAAGCCAAAATCAAGTACACTCTGAAATGGATCATATCATCATAAAAGTTAGTTCAAGCCCTATATTGCAAGTACATGTATACATGCTGAAATCGCCAGTACATAGTAACCACACATGGTAACATATAAATAATGCTTGGGAAAGAACACCAACTGAAAAAAGCACTGTAGTTTTCAAGGAGATAACATCATATTATTCATTCAAATTAATTTTATTCATATCACAAACACTTCTGTGGTCTTTTTAACTGGATTCCCTTTGAATTTATTTCTATAGAGCATTTCATGAAGCATCAGTAATTTTCACTGATAAATTCACTCTGAGCCAATCAGATGCATGGATGTCAGTAGCATATAACAAGATTCAGTGAAAATCACAATTATTTTGTTCCACAAAATGCCCCATGATGGTCACACTATAAATTGTATTTGAAATTAGGCGACTACAGATAAATGAGGCTAAAACAACACAGGATTACATTTGCAACACACTGGTAGATTCAATTTTTGACATCCTGCATTCTATGTTGACTCTCTTCATGCTAAACACAGAGAGCACTTTCCCTAATTGACAGCCATTCTTGATTGGTGCCAATTAGATTAATGGACAGTTTCTCCCCCTCTCTCCCTTACCCCTATTAATCCATTTCTCTACTTATCTAATAGACTGATTACCTTGTGCGTCATTACCAAAGTCTAGAATGAGAACATGTTTTACAAGGAGGCTTACACATTTGTTTATGCAACTACTTGAGACCGTTTTTGATCGTGTGACATAATGAAAGTGGCATTAAAAGATGCCAGGTATCATCTGATTTTAACCAAACATGATTACAATCACAATTCCATGTCATCTTAAAGCCCCAAACAATATCTCCCCTTTCAACAGATGCAAAATGGAGCCCCTATTATGTAAAATGATATCAAGTACATGTACTACATGACAGTGAAGCAAAAATGATTGGCTTGCTGTTGATGACTATTGACTGAATTCATATTACATGTAGAAACTTACTTTAAGTTTGTCTTTGTCCACAGTAATATCATTTCTTGCGAGGGGGTGGCTTGGGTCTACTCTTGGCATTTTTGCAATGAGGAATATGCCTTTCAGCTGCAGTTTGATTAAACTTCCGTGCACAATAGGGGCATTGTTTGTAGTCTGGGTTTTCTGATGGGGGAGGTGGAGGAAGATCAGACAGCTTGCCCCCTTTAGCAACGTATGCCTGTGTCTCACGAGCATCTCGTATTGATCGTACAAAGTCCTCATGTTTACGTCTCCAATTTGATGGCTTTACCTGCAGCACAGAACAATCAAAACAAGCAACTATGAGATAAAATGTTTCAATCAATCCTCTAGGGGCGGGGCACTTACATGTACCAACATATGACTACACTTGATCTTTGACCATCAACAATGAAGAGTCTATTAACCAACATGTACAATGTAGGATGATCATTACAGAATGAACGGGACCAGAATAAAAGCAAGCAATTGTCAGGAAAATAAACTTGTTATGAGGAAACTACTTTTCACTAAATTTGATTTAATATCATATTAAAATAGGTAATATAACACTAAATTTTGTGTACATTTTTTTGAAATTATTAATTGAGAAGTCAATTACTGAAAGTTATTTAGATCATCCCACTTGGTGCACTCGTACCCTGTGGTAATGTTTATCCTCATTACCAGGTCCATCGGAATGGACCTTATGTTGTTGGTCCTCTTGTTGCTTGCTTACAAGCATTTATGCTTTCTTAGCAATAATTACATAATTGTCCAACATTTACATAACAAATGAAATGTAATTTTCAGATTTATTTTTTAAAAATCAATATTTTTATAACAAATTATGCACATGTAGGCCTATGTTTAATTCAACTTATAATCCCTTTTTATGAAATGAAGATACTACATGTACTTTCCAACTACAACTTTATCTTACAGTTTACAATGTGTGATACTTTACAAAAACTACTTGTGAGACACCCTTTCATACACAAAGCAAAATACCCTACATTCCAACCATGCATGTTAAGTCATGATTTTGAAGATAAGAATGATCAAAGTAATAAGGATCCACATCACTATTTTATAAAACCAAACAATAGAACTGGGACCTCTGGGCCTGTTTTGTAAAGACTTACAAGTATGATAACTTTGCCATTATTTGTAGTATCAAAACTTTGATTGTGATTGGCTGTTGAGCCTTTATTTCCTAGTAGGTGCCATAATTGCAAAGTTACCATTGTTGTAACTCTTTACGAAGTGGCTCCTGATCAAATTCAGGAAGGTAATTCTTTCCAATGGTTTTACTGAATAAATATTTTCAATCTAATGACACAAGATCTTTAGCATGCTCAATAGATGAAACTACTTCACCCCTAGACAGTTATTACTCACCGGAGGATCATTCTTCAGGTGCTGACCTTTCCTAACATATTGAGCAAGTTCTGTCCCCTGAGTCCTATGTTGAGTAGTGTCAAATACCTTCCTTTTCTTCTTGGATGCATTCTTACATACAGACTTATGCTTGGACAGTCTGTCAGCTGCAAACTTTCTCCCACATACTGGACAATCAACTAGATTCAAATCCATAACTTCTCCTCCATCATCAATAGCTTGGTCATATAGACTGGTATCATGTGACACAGGAGCAGGTGGTGGAGGGGATGGTTCAGGGTCTGGGTCCCTTGGCGGTGCTTTGCGCTTTGGTTTTGGTTTGGATACCTGTTTCTGTCTAGATTTAAATTCACCTGCTCTGCTCTCATAGTCATCACCATCATTACGATAAGTAAATGATTCTTCATCCTCATAATGGGAAGTGGCTTTACTCTGGGATTTTGTTTGCTTTTTCACAGGTTGCCTGCTCTTTTGGGCTGGAAAGGAGTCCATTTCATCATCACTGTCATCATCCATTGACATTCTGGCAAGATCATGTTTATGTTTGGCAATCATGGCTTCTAGTTCACGCTCTTTTGCCATCATATCATCATATTCCTTCTTTCTTCTGTTCTTGGCAGACTCCATCTCATCTTTTAACTCCCTGTCATAGTCAACAGTAAAGTCATTATTTGGTTGAGAGTGTGTATCCTCATATTTCTTCAAACGTTCCTGCCTCTGTAAGTCTTGTTCTTCTTGCCACTTCTGAAAATCACTTTTCTTGTCTTTCTTTGCTCTCATTGGAGCTTTCTCCTTTGAGATAGGAGGGGCTACCTTCTTGCGATTCAAATGTTTAGCTGGCTGAGGTGGAGAATAATGTGTAGAGTTCATATTGTTTGGTGAAGAATGTTCATAATCAATTCTTTGCTTGGAACGATGTGAAACCTTCTGAGGTTTTGATAGTGGTTTCATTGGATGATCATCTTCATCATATGCAAGATTACCAGATGTTTCATAGACTTCATAGCTGGGTGATGGAGGGCCATTCACTTTCATCTTTACAGAATCATGTTTGATGGGAGCAAGAGGATTGGATCTCACCATACCTTTGGCAGGTTTTTGTTGCTGTTGCATCTGATTCTGTTGCTGCTGTCTCTTATAATTTAGCATTTCTTGCTGTTTCCTCTCTTCATACAGTTTTTGCTCCTGAAGATCAGAAATTTTCTTTGCTTGTCTGTTTTGAATATTGCTTGCATCATAAGTATTTGAGAGACCACTTGTATTCTTTCTCTCTTGGAGTTTCTTTTGGAAATGCATATCTCTTGACATGATTTCAGCTGAATGTTTTGATTGTTCCATTTGCTTCCGTTCCCTAAAGAAATCTCTTACAATACCTTGCCCTTCATCTGTACCAGCTTTACTTCCATGGCGGGTAACTTTCTGAAGAGCCTGATCTTGCTGCTTGTTGTAAATGGCCAACATTTTTTCTTCCTTTTCTTTCAGTAGCTTCTTCTGGTAGGCATCCTGCATGGCAAGGAGCCTTGAACGCTGTGGAGCACTCACATGACGGTTGGCATCAGGTCTTTGAGTCTGCGACACTGGTATGCGGGAATGACCGGCAGGAGCTGTCCTACGCATGCTGTCTGGAAATCCTGGATACCTGACAGCTGATCCAGAACTGGCCATACCTATAACTTGTCCTTTCATCAAATCTGAAAAAGAAGATATTATACACTGTATTTTACATACAGTATTTGTATGCAATAGAAATGCAAATTTTCAGTTTTCAAGGAGAAAACATCATATTATTCACTTCATAAAGTCATGGAACACTAGACCAGAGTCACCAGACCATTAGTTCATTTTAATCTTGACTTGACAACACTGAATGCAACCCAATAATCTAAATCTCAATGGATTACTGTACAAAAATAAGTCAAATTCCATAAATTAAACTCTCAGTTTGGCAACATTAGGTTAGATTGAATCAAGGAGGATGGTAGGTTTCTAGGGTAGAGGTGGTTGACATCATGTACATGTAGACTCTACCATAGGTAGGAAGTGATTGGCTGGCACGTTTGTATGCTCAGCTGTATTACAAACATGATGGCGAATAATCGAAGAATAACCTGATCCTGAAAGTTTGTCATAACAAGTTGAACACCTTTGGGAAGAGTGTCAAGACGTCAATGATGAAGAAGTATGTCATTTCTAAAGTCATCACCATTGCGTCCTCAAGGCTACAATTCCCCCCATTTCACCGTCTATTTTTCATGACTTGCCATCTTCCAATAATCTTATGAAATCTGATATGTTTACATTGACTTGCGCACTCAATTGATGTCGGCACTTAACACTCAACAGGTTAATGAACTTTCCTTGATTTCTTGTGTGGAGAAATCTTTGAAAACCAAGTCTGAGACAGTCCCTGGCTGTAATTACTAATATTCTGGGACAATCCCAATTTTCTGACCAGCGCCTCTGCTGCGTATGGCAGTGAGTCCAAACTTTGTGCGTGTCAATACTTTGCAGATGGTCATTATCTAAAAAACTAGCCAATAATCCTTAAAATCTGACATCAACATGAAAAGCGACCAAAAATTACCCTTAACCTTTGGTGTAAGTTAATTACTTCAGGATGAGTTCAGTATTCATGAATATTGACAAAAGATCGACAAATTTGTCACCGTTAGCGCCCGTTTTGAAGAAATCTGATATTCTCGACAAGTACCGGTATTGTCGATATCACCATTTTGCAAGCAGAAATCACAGAAAATGGGAGTTAAATGTGGTACTAACCGATTCTATAGTATTTTGCCATCAATCTGATATAAATATTTCACTTTTTGAGCTTGAGTTTTTGTTTAAATCTCCACAAAAACTTTGGTCTGCGAAGTTAGGTCACACTTTTTTTCTAAACGGTTTTCCAGCACAGCGCGCATTCGCCGATCGGAATGGAATTTTGAGATCGCGATACCGGCGAAACATTCCCTAGACCCTACATTTTCGTTTATGATTTTATAGTTTACGATCTTGCATGCCGTCAATGTGGTAACTATTTCTTGAATTGGTTTTGTATAAATTATGAATATTTTGTGAAAAATTGTAATTCATTGTAAGCCTGATCTAGACTATATTTTTGAAAAGTGCGCGAAGTTTGGACACCCTATGATCATCATAATACAACAACATTTGATTTACAACAATAAAAATGTACAAACATGACAAAGACTGAAGCTTTTATTTAGCCTAGATGCACTATACTCACGAGAACATTAATAACAGCGGCAAGCAGGCCAGCTAGTATACAGTATAACGTCGTACATATGTAGCCGTCCCTCGCCCAGTAGAATAGGGGAAGTCTTGCGTAGGCCTAGTACGGTACTAGTACTCATCAGACAGTATACCGTACCGTAACGTACTACCGCACGACAGCCGAGTGATGGGTGTGCTGGCGATTCAGTGCAGATCATCGGTTTCTTCTGGGCAAAACAGCACAACCATAATGCTCGTATGCGAATAAGAAGTTGATGGTAATAAAAGTAGATCTAGATCTTATGTGTACTACTACTGCTGATGAAGCTCTCAAAATTTCCTTAGTTTTTAGTATGAAATAGACCCTCTAAAGTTAAGAAAAGTAGTATCAAACGGAAATAGATAAGAGCCGTTGCTATAGAGATTGTAAACCATTTTATATTAAAAAATAACGTACACGTATGTGCGTGCGTATGTACGTGCGCGCGCTGCGAAATCTGCCACTTTTTTTTAAGAGCGAGCATGCATGCCGAATACATGTACATGTACTAGATATCTCTATGATAGTATGATACCGGTTAAAGAAATTGTATGATGGTGGGCCCCAAGTCTGCGCACCTAACAATTTGAGTTAAGATTTAACATGAATTTCTTCTTATTCCACAAAATCTTTTGATTAATAGTGTTCCTTATATCATTAAAAGTAAGTATACCAAATTTCTCATTAAAAAGTGAAAGGAAATATAGGATTTTCTTGAAAAAACCTCGGGCAGTCATTTTCAGATTGAAAAAAAAAATGGTACCCCATGTCTGCGCACTCATTCACTTTGCACATGATTCGGGGATTTTGATGACAAAGGCTGCATTTTGAGGCCGTCACATGAAATGCCCTGAATTCATTATTTTTCCACCATTTTGAGTCGGATTTTTTATGAATACCTGTCTATGTAGTGCATGTGTAAAGTTCGTGCTCGTTGCGCATCTTCTGTAACTAAAATCGCGCAGATACGCGGGTGCGCAGACTTGGGAGACCGCGCAGACATGGGGGAACTGACCATAATTGAATTACTTTTGATTACATTGAATTTATTTACAATTAATGAACTTGCTTTATTAATTGATTAACTCTGGATACACTGGCGTAAATCACGGGGGTGGGGGATATATCCCCCCACTTTTCGAGGAGCTCTATGGCCTGTATAAACACCCCCCCCCCCAGTTTTTACGAAAGAAATTATAAAAAAAATCACAAGAGATAATTGTTTTATTGGTGAAAATTCTTCCTTAAATACCGCTGAACAAATAAAACAATATTATTGAATCATAAAATGCAAATAAAGAGCCATTCACCATTTCCAAACGAAATACTTTATGTCCTTATTATAACATTGAAGAGAAACCCCCGTTTCTTCCAAATCATCAATGTTTGGGTCTTGGGGAAAGAATTAAGATGGAAAATCAATTTTTTTTAAAATGTAATCTCTAATTAAAACCATTAAATCATCATGGGGTAAAAAAGATAATGATATCGGAGGGTATTTTCCATATGGACATACAGTGGCGTAACTACGGGGGGGGGGCACGTGCCCCACCCCCATCGGCTGACAAAAAAACGGGGAAAAGGGGAAAAGGAGAAAAGAGGGAGAAAGGAAGAGAAACGCAGTGGGAAAGAAGAAAATATTCATTATAATGTTATATTATATTATAATTATGTTATGTTACATTACATAAGAAACATTTTTATCATAACTTATGAAACATAATTTGCCCAGGGCCTACGTCTTCATTGTTCCTGGTGCTTGCATTGTCTGTTTAACGAGATACATAATCCTGCTGTACTAAAACATCCAGTTTTCAAGTCAATATTTCCTAGCACGTATCATTGTTTTATGTAGTGACATATGCTTCTTTTTCATGACTCAAAAAGTGATTGCCCCATGTTAAGGTCTTCGTATATAATTATGAGACATTCCTGTCCGTGATTACATTCGCATTAGTGGATTGGTGATACACGTCTGCTCTTCATGAATTCCTATAAAGTCAGTCCTTAAAATGTCCTAATGTTCTTCTGTTCCTGAAAATCAAAAATTTTCAGCTCGCTCTTCGCGCCCGCAACATTTGGTTAATGAAATACGTATGGTCCTAGTTAATTCCTACAAAGAAACCTTAAAATGCCCCACTTCAGGTCTGAATTATCTAAATTTTCAGCTCGCGCTTCGCAGTCGCAATATTTGATTAGTGAGATGCGTATAATAATCATCATGATCGCAATGACTACATAAAGTGTTTCATGTGTTCACTGTTCAGATGTAATTCTAATAAAATCAGCAAGCGCTTGGAACTCGCATTAGATGACTATGGTGAGAAATGCATATTTTTAATGGATTCCTAAAATATAATCCTTAAAATCTCGCTGTTTGGGGTCAAAGTATACGAAAACTTCAGCTCGCGCTTCGCGCTCGCATTGTTTAGCGAGACAGGTACCTATCATGATTACAAAAAAATGAATATAATGTCCCTTTTGAGGTGTGAATATAAAAAATTTCAGCTCGCGCTTCGCGCTCGCATTATTTGATCAGAGTGAGATACATATTCGTTTAATGACATTGTCTTTAAAATGTCTGTAAAGACTATTAGGTCCGTATAATATATAGTTGATAGTTTGAAAACAAGCACATAAACCCATATTTTTAATGTTTGCACCTCTTAGGTGTATAGGCCTACCTTCCTCTACAACTTTGCAAAGTTTGGTGAAAATGACATGGCTTTTTAATAAAGTGCAGCATTTCTTTTACTTTTCAAGTTTGTTATTGAAATTTGAATTTTTTAAAGGTTGAGTAAATACATGTACCTTTCCCGCAATTTCTAAGAACTGAGTGTGTTGTTAGACTTAAATGAGCAAACAATTGACGGCAATATAAATAGATTATCCATCTTACGGATACAATTATTAATCATATTGCAAAATTTGATGAAATTTTCATGGATTTTGACTGAGTTATAGAGCTTTAAACTCATTGTTTTGATCTCCTGAGGTCTAAATATGCCAAATTCTCTTGGATGCGCAAGTCTTAAGAACATCATCCATTTTGGGTTAACTTTGAAGCTCTATAGCAAAAAAAGCAAGCACATGGACCCATGTTAATTTTTGCATATTTGGAATATTCAGGTGCAAAAGTATCAATGCGTTTATAAGTATGATGAAAATGACATGGAATTTCAATGTTTGGGAGCAAGACTACGGAACCATTCGCATTTTAGAAAGTATTCAGAGACTTTTGCTTGTTTTCGGCGCATTTTGGGCTGTTTCAAGCCAACTCGCAATATTTGGACACTAATAATTTGAAAACGAGCACATGGACCCCATAGTTTAAATGTCTTGACTTCTTCAGAATATATTCCTCTACAAATCTAGAGAGTATGATGAAAATGACATGGATTTTGAATGTTTGGGAGCAGGACTAACGAACATTCGTATTTTAGACATTTTTTACGGTATTGTCAGACTTCCTTGTTTTCGGCGCAATTTGGGCTGTTTCAAGCCAACTCGCAACAATTTAGACCAGTGGCGTAACTACGGGGGGCATGGGAGGCACGCCCCCCCCATCGGCTGGCCCCCAAAAAAATGAATGGGAAAAGGAAAAAAAGAGGGAGAAAGGAAGAGAAACGTAGGGGGATAAAAGAAATTATTGTTCATTATGATGTTGCATTATATTATAATTATTTTATGTAACTGTATATTACATTAAAAAAAAACTATTTTTTCATTACTTTATGAAACATAATTTGCAGAGGAACTATGTCTTCATTGTCCATGGTGCTCACATTTTCTGTTTAACTGGATGTAATAGATCAAATATTTTTTTCGGAATACTATATAGTTTTCAAGTATATTTGAGAGACGTGACGTTAAAAGAGCAGGATTCAAAAGTGTTGGATAAGGTCTGAATTGAGAAGCTGCAAAACGAGCAGAAATAGCCATTATGGGTCAATACAGAATTAACATGATTCTGTTGTCTGTGTCAAGATAGATGAAAATCCATTCAAATCAAGCCCCTGCTTCTGTAGTGATGGTACTGTGAGATAACATGGTTTGAGTCGTGGTTTGAAATACCCATGCATATTTGTTTGTTATGTTTTTTTGCTTGTGCAGAGGTGTGTTTGATTCCATGTTAATGGTGATGTTAAGGTGCATGAAAGCATTTCAAAGAAACCACTGAGAAACTCACTCATCACCACAGTGACTTTCAATATTGTGTCATTTAAATTAGTTTTCAGCTCGCGCTTCGCGCTCGCAATATTTGATTAGTGAGATGCGTATGATTACAATAACTACAAGTGCTTCCTGTGTTTAGATATACGTTAATTATAACAAAATCAGCAAGCGCTTGGCACTTGCATTAGATGACTATGGTGAGAATCAGATTCCTAAATTATAGTCCTCAAAGTGTTCCTGTTTGGGCTCAATATATACAACAATTTCAGCTTGCGCATCGCGCTCGTATTGTTTGTTTAGCGAGACAGGTACATAACATGGTAACAAAAATTTGCTTATAGTGTCCCTATTAGGTCTGAATATTAAAAATGTTCAGCTCGCGCTTCGGGCTCGTATTATTTGACCAGTGAGATACATATCCGTTTAATGGTATTGTCACGGTCCTTAAAATATCTCTACTAGGTCAGTATACCTGGCAACTAAGCGCGCTTCGCACGCTCACTATTAAAATCTTTTGCTGGTGCCCCCCACAATGACATGACCCACGGTACGCCACTGTGTTCTAGTGGGATAATCCAGCACATGTAATTAAATCCAAAACAAAATTTAAAAAGGGCTTTTGTAGCCTAAATTACTTTAATATTGGTTCTTTGGAGAAAAAAGTTTTCAAAGTGTATAAAGTCTACCATTCTTCTTTTTTAGTGCTTATATCTGACCTAATAACCGGCATAGTAAGAATATCAACTCCGCAAAGCCATAAAAGCCAGCCTATACAAAAAAAAAGAAATACATAGCACATGCGATATAATGTAAAAGCATAACAGTCTGAGCTGAAAGTATTTAGAAATAGATAACTCATTAATGCACAATCTATTCATGCAGATAAACGTCCCAGGGGCGGATCCAGCTTTCGCCAATAGGGGGGGGGGGCCGAAAAATATTTTGATCAATATTTTTTCTCGATTGGCCGCTACAATCTGGCCTTTTTTGTTGGTTTTACAGGGGGTAGTCCTAACTAAAGACTGAAGTTTTAATATGTTAGTTTTAATATAGTTAGGTTTCTCATGTGGTCTTAATGTATAGTTCGAGCGCGAAGCGCGAGCTAAAAATATTTGATATTTCATGTCCTTAGAACTGAAGATTCAGAATTTCTGATATTCCGACCTAAAAAAATGAACAGTCTAAGCGCGTTTTTATTTAAATAAACAAGCTGTGTGTCTCAAACAATAATTAAAAGCGTGCGCGACGCATGAGCTTAATTTTTTTGATATACTGACAGGATAAAGGAGCATTTTGACAAATTTTTCCAAAGAGCATAGGTTTCTCACAATTCAAACAATGCGAGCGCGGTGCGCGAGCTGAAAATTTTGATACACATTAACAATTTGTGTTAATCAAACAAAATAATGAAAGCTTGATGTGCGAGCTAAAAAATTGTGTGCAAATTGATATCAGAACTGAATATATTGTATATATATTAGTGTCATTTAACCCTTTTGAATGGGATTCATTTCACAGGCAATGCGAGCGCGAAGCGCGAGCGAAAAAAAATTATATAAAGTCTATTTTCAAATTCTTCCCCTCACTTTTTTTTTTATCCTTTCGGGGTCGGGCCGGTCGTTACGAGGCTGTAAATTACACATCATGGGTAAAATACCTCTTTCTTTCTTTTCTTTCTGTTTTTCGTAGTTTCTATCAAGGTAAAGAGTACACTTTTTTCTGCAGGTTGTCAAAAAATAGGGGGGGGGGGCCGGGGCCGGCTCGGCCCCCTCCTGGATCCGCGCCTGCGTCCAGTGTTCTATTTTCATAAGATGACTTTAAAGTGTGACCATTTACCCTATTATCAAAGAATACATGCATTACCGGAAATCATGGCTTGATCAGGATAATAACATTCCCAATACACTGGGTTAATCGCTCTGCTGTATCTTGGAACCTCCTAATTTATACAAGGAGATATTCAATAGGTTATTTAACCTTGGATATTTAGAGTGCATGCATGATTGGTACTAAATCACTCCTTCAAGATTGCATTTAAAGAGATGGATAAGATAGTGAATAGAAACAAGTCACCTCTCAATAACTCAAAGGTTATTATGTAACACTATAGTCTTGTCTGACACACCTTCGAACACACCCCGCGAACGAGCACCTCTCAATTTCTAACCACGCACACTAGTGACAATAGTTCTTAATAATAAGCAGTGTGTCGGAAAAAACAACCGCAATCATGATCCGAAAACAACATTGAAATAATGAGGTGATAAAGAATGCAATGCACCAAACTAGCCTCGTCATTTATGGTATGATCCTGATGTAAACTACCTTTTATGTGTTCTTCTCGACAATAATCTCAGAATTAATATTATGGAGATATTCAGACTATGGTTCAACAATAAAAAATATCTTGACCATGTGGCCTGCATTACATCACCTTTTCAAAATAAGCCTTTTCAGATTTTCTATTACAATGGATACATACACACCAGACCTTTTTTTCCAAAAAAGAAAAAAAAAAGAAAAAAAAAGAAAGACTTTCTAGATGATTGATTACAATGAATACATACACATCAGACTTCTTGTTTCACATATCTCCAATATTTGTAAAGACTAGTTTTTCAGTTCTATCCATTTAACATACCGGATGAGCCACAATAATCTCCTTATGTTTCTTTAATAAAAGCTCAATAACGACCACTTGTCATCATGATTGTTATTTAAAAAAAGACGTATGTTAATGAATGTGCCAAAAGACTCATTCAGAGAGAGTAGCTAGTCATGACTATCTGAAATAGAATACAAATGCAAATAATGTAATAAAAAAGCAATGTGTACAATGTGTATAATGGGTTTATCGAGCAAGGTGTATACATTTCATTCTTTTTGACAATGCAAATATTCAAGTTTCATCAATAAAATTGTTTTGACCGTTTTAAAATGTGGCTTTTCTTTTAATTACCTCTTTTATAAAGAATATATTTTAAATAACTTCATTTTAAAAAGATGGACTGAAGTAATGGATAAATATCCGATTTGCCTGACAGTGCACCCACTAAGTTAATAAGGCAATCTTTCCAATATTGTGCTAATGTCTTAACACACTCGATCGAGTACAATTATATTTTTACAAAACACATTTTAAGTACCATCAAAGAATGTGCCAAAAGACATGCATGGTTTTGTAGACTCCCATTCATTAGTACAACCATGATGGCGAACCAAGAATGTAAATGCCTTTGTGAGCCAATGCCAATGTACACCAATTTCATGATTTTTTTTACTATATGAATACATAAGATAATGCATATTTCAGTTAAGCAATCGTTCATTGGGTGATCGTTAACACTATAAGTGAAAAAAAAGGACTAAATAAATATAAACTAAAATTTCCACATGCACACAATAATCTTTTTCTATATTCGAAATCTGGCTCTACCCCCCCCCCCCCCTCTGCCTTTCTCGTATTTTTACGTAAAAGCGGAACATGGGACACAATAATTAGGTATCGTAACTTGTGGTCTGTTTTAAATCGTCTCTACCACGTACTTTTTTTTTCTTCAGGCAAAGTAATACAAATACAAACTTCTAGTGTCACGATATTCAATTCATACACCTTTCAGTTCTGCATATACACCAAACTCAAAAGTATAAAATGAACATCTATAATATCGCATACAATGATAACGATTGACGGCGGGAAGGAAGTAGAGTTTTGGAGGGCGTTTTGGTATCGTCATTGTTAAAATGAGTTGCAGACTTAATAGGAACCTTGCTCCTTGAAAGTGTATTGTAGACTATAGTGCTGACCGAATAAGCTGATTAAATAAAGACATTAATCAATATTTGCATTGTCTGACAAATCCGATGACCAATCGATGGACGTCAGCCTGAGAGTGACGTAAAGTCTAAGGCGATAGTCTTCCGTATTATATCGTCGGATAGGCCTACTATATCACGTCGGCCTAAAACTGCGAAGAGGGCGGGGAAGAGGGCTCGTTGAAATCCCGGCTGAAATCGGCATTGAACAAGTTATCATCTTCTTACCCTTACCCCCGTTTATTCTGTTGAAAGCATTGGCTTCTGTGAGCCTCGATTGAAAAATCTATTTATATTTGTATGCGAATTTACAGATATTTGAGAATGTATCGGCTATCGCTTTGCTGCTATTACACAGTGGTATTCTTCTCAATAGTTTGGCAGACGGTCTCTAGTTTCAATATCTTGGTCTCCCCTGTATACGGAGAGGGAAGCCATTTTTTCGCTGGAGCGGCCGTGGCCCAGGGATTAGTTGACAAAGGGCATAACGTGACTGTTCTCATCAGCAGGGCATATGAACATAGGACTCAGGATCCGAGGTATTCCAAACTACACTTCCTCATCTTCGATCATCGGAACAGATCGACGGAGGATGTCCGTCAAATGTTTTTCCAGGTCAACACATTCGTATTTAAAAGTAAAGAAACTCAGTTGATAGAGTTGTTTTCTCTTGTGAGCGAGTCGATGGCGGAAGATTGCGAATGTGTCCTACGTGACGTCACAATCATGAAACAACTGGAAGGAATAGATGCTATTATAGTGGATCCTACTTGGATTTGTGGCATGGTGATGAGACATGTCCTTGAACGAACTCTCAATTACAGCAAACACATTAAGATGATATCAATGACACCAAACATTCCTGATGGAACCCTGCTATTGTATAGTGGATCTTATTTAAATCTTGCCTTTCAACCAGAGATATCATCTGGGTACACCAACAGAATGACCTTCTTGCAGAGGGTCAATAACGTCTTTTTCTTCAGTTCGGTACTCTTTTTAGCAAGTAAGATTGCTATACCACCGTATGAAAAAGTTGCAAGGAACATGGGTTTTGATCAGAACGAGTTTGACCTAAGCTTATGGACTTGGCACAAATATTTCGATTTGCATCTTATCAACATTCATACTTCATCTGAGTTTCCCTTTCCACTTGCACCTAATATTATTTTGATAGGAGGGGGTCTTACAGTGACACCGCCAGCAAAGCTTGATAAGGTAATACGAGCATGCACTCAGGTATTTATGGTCACTGTCAGTCACCAGCATGCTCCCCAACCCAATATTTTCCCTGGGGGTGCTGCGTGTATTATTTTCCATATAGACAGCACCCCCATGTAAGCAAAATGACCAATATTTTGTAGTGAAAGTTTTTTTTTTCTTTTTCGCTTGTCAAATTTCTCCGTGCCAGAAATTCTATGATCATCATTTCGTAGTGAAAACACCCCCTTTTTGCTTGTCAAATTTACATCAGCACCACCCCCCAGTTAAAAAAATCGTTCCCAGGGCCCTGACAGTCATGGACATGTTGAGCTTATGACGGTCCTATGATATTTTTATTAGGAGTGGGGGGATGGGGTAAGGACGACTAATTGAAGGTGAACATTGCCATGACCTCTCCCTTTCGCCATCACATCATCACCTTTTTCTCTCTGTTCGATCCCACGCAACTTTATAACCCTGAGGGTAAGAAAGTTGAGCGTTTCAATAGAATCGTTCATATAGCATGTATAGGCATGCTGAGAACTTCAACAAATATCTTGAAAACCACACGGGCGGTAGTCGCGACCCCCCCCCCCCCCTGCGGCGCGCCGTCTTGTCAAACTCATACTTTTTTAATGGATATATTCATGCATTTCATTATTAGAATGATAATAATTTCGTATCAATATGTAATGATTTTTTTCTACTTGTGAACAGAATTTAGAGGAGTTCGTGAATAGTTCTGGAGACGAAGGCATTATCGTGTTCACCCTTGGTACATACTTTTCATCAGTAACAAAGTTTGAGCCAGAGTTTGTCGACTTGTTTGCTGAGGCTTTCCAAAGATTACCGCAGAAAGTTATTTGGCAGTTGAAAGAGCTTCCAAAGAAAGAGTTACCATCTAATGTAAAAGCATTGCCATGGGTTCCGCAGAATGATCTGCTCGGTGAGTTAAAGACACCTCTCCATATACCAATGCTCAGGCTTATGTTGCAAATGATTGCTCCTTGTAATAGCTTAAAGAGCAAGTCCGCCTCAACAAAAAGTTGATTTGAATAAAAAGACAAAAATAAACAAAAAAGGGATACGCAATTACGCATAACAATGAAAATTTCATCAAAATCAGATGTTAAGTATAAGAAAGTTAGGCATTTTAAACTTTCGCTTATTTTACAAAACAGTTTATTTCCAAATCCTGTCTGGGCCGATGCCATTACCCACTTGCTATTTCGCTAAAATGAAAATATGAAATGTTTTAGCTCATTGTCATGTGAAACAAAGTTTTATTCCTCCCTGAACACGTGGAATTACCATTGATTAAACATTTTGTGATTAGAAATCGAGAGGATCAATATTGTCAAATATGTGAAAAGTTATTCAACCAATTATAATAAAAAAGGAATGGTGAGTGACATAGACTCATTTATTTGCTATATCACTGAATAGTGCATATAACTGTTTTGTGAAAAATAAGAGAAACTTTCAAAATGTCATGACCCCTTACATCACATCCGATTTTAATGAATTTTTCGTTGTCTTTGTTGGGTTTTTTCTCTTTTGATTCAAATCAACATTTTTTTTCTGGGGTGGAATTGACCTTTAAGCGTGGAGTGTCAAGTCGATTTTCAATGTCTGCCCAGTTCAAGCCCCCGCTACTGAAATAAAGTTTATTTTCATTTTATTATTTTTCTTTGACGGGGGGGGGGGGAACAACGTAAATGTAACTTAATTTTTACCTCAATTGAATAAAGGTTCAATCACCGACATCTTTTTTTAGAATTTGGTCTTCGCCCTTTCCCTTCTTTTTCACTACTTGAAAATCATGCAAAAAAAAAACAAAATAAATAGTTTTTTCTTCAATTTCCAGATACATAACCTTTTCGTTATTTTTAGCTTTTTCGACACCCATCTGTTGTTTTTGTCTCACCTGCATAGCAGAGTGGGACTATAGGCGCCGCTTTTCCGACGGCGGCGTCAACATCAAATCTTAAAGGAGAATGAAACCATTGGAACAAGATAGCTTGTGTGAAAACAGAAAAATCAAAGAAACAGATCAACAAAAGTTTGAGAAAAATCGGACAAATAATGAGAAAGTTATGAGCATTTGAATATTGCGATCACTATTGCTATGGAGATAACAAATTGGCAATGCAACAAAGATGTGTGATGTCACTTGTGAACAACTCTCCCCATTACCTTAGTATATATTTCACTTGAATTGCCTCTTTTATCACATATATCCATAGATCATGTGTTCTTTCTACATGAGGGCATGTAATACATATTTTTTAAGAATACATTATGGATAAAGAGTTTGTATCATCATAAGAAAAAGCAAAAATAGACATTTTGAGGATATTTTATAGTCCACCATAAGGGAAAGTTGTTCATCAGTGACATCACACATCCTTGTTGCATTGCCAATGGGAGGATCTCCATAGCATTAGTGATTGCAATATTTAAATGCTCATAACTTTCTCATTATTTGTCCGATTTTTCTCAAACTTTCTTTATTCTTATTCTTTGATTTTTCTGTTTCTACACAAGCCTACATGTATTTGTTCCAAAGGTTTCATTCCCCTTTAACCTGAGGTTAAGTTTTTGAAATGACATCATAACTTAGAGAAAGTATATGGACCAAGTTCATGAAACTTGGCCATAAGGTTAATCAAGTATTACTGAACATCCTATTAGAGTTTCATGTCACATGACCAAGGTCAAAGGTCATTTAGGGTCAATGAACTTAGACCATGTTGGAGGAATCAGCATTGAAATCTTAACCTGAGGTTAAGTTTTTGAAATGTCATCATAACTTAGAAAATATATGGACCTAGTTCATGAAACTTGGACATAAGGTTAATCAATTATTACTGGACATCCTGCATGCGTTTTATGTCACATGACTAAGGTAAAAGGTCATTTAGGGTCAATGAACTTTGGCCGAATTGGGGGTATCTGTTGAATTACAATCAAAACTTTAAAAGTTTTTGGATCTGATTCATGAAACTTGGACATAATAGTACTCAAGTATCACTGAACATCCTGTGCAAGTTTCAGGTCACATGATCAAGGTCAAAGGTCATTTAGGGTCAATGAACTTTGGCCGAATTGGGGGTATGTGTAGAATTACCATCATAACTTTGAAAGTATGTTGGTCTAGTTCGTTAAACTTGGACATTAGAGTAATCAAGTATCACTGAACATCCTGTGCGCATTTCAGGTCACATGACCAAGGTCAAAGGTCAATGAACTTTGGCCGAATTGGGTGTATCTGTTGAATTACCATCATAACTTTGAAAGTTTATGGATCTAGTTCATAAAAAGTGGACATAAAAGTAACCATGTATCACTGAACATCTTGTGCGAGTTAGAGTAGTTTTCAAAGTCAAAAATTACCCACATGATGTATATTTTTTTATACGCACTGTATCACTAATTAAGTTAAGCTGGAGACCTTATTTATTAAATGTAACAACAAGTTTTTGATACCTGCTTCACACGATATCAGGTCACCCAAAGCTACGTGTGATCATAACTCACGGCGGTAACAACGGGTTTCAAGAGGCTTGTAGTCATGGCGTACCTATGGTCATTATACCTTTCATTGCTGACCAATACGACGTCGGAGCAAGAGTCGAAGCAAGAGGTATGGGGAGAAGTCTCGACAAACACTCACTCAGCGCTGACGTCATTTATGAGACCCTTCATGAAGTCATCAATAACCCAAGGTAATTGAGCCATCAGTATAGGCTTACATAATTATTTTATATCCATATAGAGTGTTCCTCTCTGAGATGAACATTTTTCTAACAAGGTGCGTATGCAGGGGAAGGGGGTTGCAGGGGTTCACATCCCCTCAGATTTTATTGAAAACTTTTTTTTAATGTCAATTTTTGCTACAAAAAGACCCAATTTTTATATTTTTTGGTAAAAACCTTTTTTTTAATCTTTGATTTATTCTTTAATTGTTTGTTCACCAAGCCTATATAGCTTTTTTGTTTCATTATTATAACGAACTTAACAGGGGTAACTATGTAAAGCATATCTATCAAATTTTAATGCTATATACGCAGGGGAGTGGATAACACCATGATAGTGATTTTTATTAATCTGTTGGTGATTGTTTCCGTCCAATAAAAATGGTCAAGATCAACCATAGATTCTATTTGATATTTTCTATTGGATATGACTTGTGTATAATAGACCACAATATTAGTTAATTTGATCAATCTTGAATAATCGCTTTATTTTTCTGTATTTATTAAATATTGCATCGATATAGCCTACTTCCGCAAAATTGAAATAACTTATCATTGAAGTAGTCTGGAGTAAGTTTGAGAGACAACATAAGATTATGACACTAAAAATGGATGAAGGTTGGGATGTCTGTTCTATATAAAGCTTTTATTTATTATTGTTTTTTTTTTGTTCTTTCGATTTGACAGTTATGCACAGGTGGCCAAAGAAGTCTCATCTATCATAAAAAACGACTTTATGTCTGGAAAAGAACGTGCTGCATTCTGGGTAGACCACGTGATAAGATATGGTGGAGAATATCTCAGATCGCCTGCTGCAGAACTTTCTTTCATTCAATTCTATATGTTAGATGTCCTTGCATTTCTCTCCGCATTACTTTGTATTATATTATTACTTGTATTTTTCTGTTTAAGATTTTGTTTTCGTTTGTGCTTTCGACTTGTTTTCGGTAGAACCAAATCTAAAACAGATTGAAAACATAATCTCAAGATATGCGTTAAGGACAATCCCAGTGATACGTCACTGTGTGGGTAATCCACACAAAACGAATTGCTTGGGAGCAAAGGTTATTGAAAGAAATCCGACAAGGATGTCATTAGATCACTATAAATCTGTTGAAATCTCAAATTGGCAATTTTGGAAGTCGAATAGTTTGGGCAACTTCCCAAGTATGTACTTATTCACCAATGCTGATTTCAATCTGTATGCCTTTTCCCTGTATTTTGTAGCTAAGTTTAACAAAATAAATAATTTATTTTGTTTTTTATTGTTTGAATTATAAAATATTTCAATTTATACAGAATTGACAATGATGTAAAACTTGACTGAACTACATAATGTTAAACAATGTTGATTCCACAAGTTCAGGGATTATAAAGCTCCATTTCAAATGACATGGGTGAGAAAATCAGAATGTTTCATATTTCAGATAATAAAATACAAAAGAAATAGTGAGTGCGTGATGTCATCAGTCCCCTCATTTGCATACTGGCCAGGATGTGCATATATAACTGTTGTGTGAAATTAAGCAAAACTTTAAAAAGTCATAGCTTTCTTATTTTACATCCGATTTTGATGAAATTTTCAGTTTTATGATTGTTGGATTTTTCTCGTTTGTTCAAATCAACTTTTTGTTGGGGTGGACTTGTCCTTTAAGCTGAGGTTATTGCACGGATATCAGACGGCAAGTTGTTCCAAGTTAACGAACCATTATAATGTAGTGAGCGTTTAAAATAATCAGTTCTTGGTTTGGTTAAAAAAAGTGGGGAGTGAGCAGCATATCGTGTATTAATAGAAATTTTTCTCGGAATTATGAATTTTTCAAATATGATGGCATTAAATTGAAAGTCCAGATAAAATGGATAAGTGAGGGGTTACAGGGTATAACATTCTGCTATAAGTATTAACCTTGCATACTGGTTTTTGTCTCACCTGCGAAGCAAAGTGAGACTATAGGCGCCGCTTTTCCGACGGCGGCGGCGGCGGCGGCGTCAACATCAAATCTTAACCTGAGGTTAAGTTTTTGAAATGACATCATAACTTAGAAAGTATATGGACCTAGTTCATGAAACTTGGCCATAAGGTTAATCAAGTATTACTGAACATCCTATTAGAGTTTCATGTCACATGACCAAGGTCAAAGGTCATTTAGGGTCAATGAACTTAGACCATGTTGGAGGAATCAACATCGAAATCTTAACCTGTGGTTAAGTTTTTGAAATGTCATCATAACTTAGAAAATATATGGACCTAGTTCATGAAACTTGGACATAAGGTTAATCAAGTATCACTGAACATCCTGCATGAGTTTCACGTCACATGACCAAGGTCAAAGGTCATTTAGGGTCAATGAACTTTGGCCGAATTGGGGATATCTGTTGAATTCCCATCATAACTTTGAAAGTTTATGGATCTGATTCATGAAACTTGGACATAATAGTAATCAAGCATCACTGAAAATTTTGTGCAAGTTTCAGGTCTCATGATTAAGGTCAAAGGTCATTAGGGTCAATGAACTTTGGCCGAATCGGGGGTATCTGTTGAATTACCATCATAACTTTGGAAGTTTATTGGGCTAGTTCATTAAACTTGGACATTAGAGTAATCAAGTATCACTGAACATCCTGTGCACGTTTCAGGTCACATGACCAAGGTCAAAGGTCAATGAACTTTGGCCGAATTGGGTGTATCTGTTGAATTACCATCATAACTTTGAAAGTTTATGGATCTGATTCATGAAACTTGTACATAAGAGTAATCAAGTATCACTGAATATCCTGTTTGAGTTTCAGGTCACATGATCATGGTCAAAGGTCATGTAAGGTCAATGAACTTTGGCCATGTTGGGGTTTTTTGGTGAATAACCATCATATCTCTGTAAGTTTATTGGTCTAGTTCATAAAAAGTGGACATAAGAGTAACCATGTATCACTGAACATCTTGTGCGAGTTAGAGTAGTATTCAAAGTCAGCACTGCTGCTATATTGAACCGCGTGATGCAGGTGAGACGGCCAGAGGCATTCCACTTGTTTAATCGTTGGACTCTTGTTACATTATAATATTTTGCACTCTGCCCCCATATTACATTACAATAATCAATGTGCGGTAATATAAGGTTATTATACATCATTAATAAAATTCGCTTGGGCAAGAGGTACCGAATCCGTCGTATAAAACCAATAGTTTTTGATAACTTATTGCACACATTATTGATGACAACTCCAATGCAGGCAAGGGACTATTATCAAATCAAGATATTTAAATTCATTAACCTGTTCAATTGC
Source organism: Lytechinus variegatus (assembly GCF_018143015.1). Classification (NCBI taxonomy): domain Eukaryota; kingdom Metazoa; phylum Echinodermata; class Echinoidea; order Temnopleuroida; family Toxopneustidae; genus Lytechinus; species Lytechinus variegatus. Next base: position 37,579,981 of record NC_054746.1, read on the forward strand.
ATCATTTTTCACATAAATATTTATCATTTTTTTTCTTACTTTAATTTGATCTAGTCCCAATTAACATATTTTTGGTTTTCTTTACATTACTGTATCATTGTCAAACGGCTTATGTCGAAAGGGTGGGTGCTGTCGCGTTAGGGTCCAAACCGGGGGGGGGGGGGCTTTGGACGAAAGGGCGCGTTCCAGTGAACGCGACGCGACGTGGCGCTCCCAACGCACCCTTTCGGCCAAACCGGGGGGGGGGGGGCTTTGGACGAATCTTCGCGTTCGCGTTGACGCACCCTAACGCGACAGCACCCACCCTTTCGAAATAAGCCTTGTCAAACCGTTGAATTAATTTGTGTACTGGCAGATTGAAGGTCGTTTTGAAGTACTGAAACATTTTTATTTTGACAAAATAAAGCAGTGTCGTCGGCATATTCACACAATTTAATATTATTACAAAAATTGATATTGCAAGCATCATTTATGAATATTGAAAATAATAAAGGAGAAATCATACTACCCTGGGGCACACATATAAATAAAGACCTAAAATCTGACAAAATATTATTAAATCTGCCAAGAAGGGCAGCCTCCCCCCTCCCCCCTTCTGCATGTTGCGCCACTGCAATGGACAGAATAATTCGGTAAAAGATAAAATGAATGATCCATATCTTTCACCTCATGAAGTATTCTGTCCATTGCACTCGTGAACATTCATTATTTGTATAATGATTAAATTAAGAATTTTACATAATGGCGCCTAGATGACGTCATCATAACCAGATTAACTTGAAAAGCTTATTGCGGCATCTCTAAGATAGACTTTATAGATGACTTGAAATTCAGTAAAATAGATGGAGCCAATTTAGAGAAAACTTGGCGACAAGAATCTGCCTTAAAAATAAATAAAAAGAAAGAAAATTCTGACGAAATCAATTACAGAGCTGATCTGTCATAGAAAGACCATGCATTGACCCTATATGGACACTGGACAGACCATCTAATTATAGGATCACACGTCATAAAACATGTTTTCTATATATGCTTGTATTTTTCTTTGCCTTTTTATTCTTCAATTTAATTGTCATGTAAAGCATAGAAAATCACAATATTTTCATATACTGATAATCCATAATGACATAATAGAATGTTGACACATTAAAATAAAAAAGTCATTACATAAAAAAACATAGTTCATAAATTTAGAAGGGCGTGTAAATATGATTACCCTGGCGTAGACCGAGGTCACAAAATATGACAAAACTACGAACAGAGTAAAGGGATAACAAGAAGGTAGGGGAGAAGGAGGAGAAGAAGGAGAAGACTGAGAAGAAGAAGAAGCTTGAATTGAGAAAGAGGAGGAGAATAAGGAGGAGCCGAACAGGGGCGGAAATCTCCCCAAAAAGGTAGGGGGGACAAGGGGCTACAAATTTGACAAGCAAAAAAAAAAGGATCACGACAAGCAAAAAAAGAAAGAAAAAAAAATCACCCCAAAATTAAGGTCATCTCGTCCCAAAATACATGTTTTATTTTGATTTGGAATCATGATGTGTTTCTTACCATCATAAAATACCAAAAATAGTATAGGGGGACATTTGATATTGTGTCCCCCCTACTATTTTGAGTAGGGGGGACACGTCCCCCTGCCCCTCCCCCTTGGGATTTCCGCCCATTAGGAGGAGAAGAAGGAGGAGGAGGGGGTGGGGTAGAAGAAGAAGGGGGATGTTGTTGTTGTTGTTGTTATTTTGAATAGGCAAACTAGTCAGTTTTGACTATTGTTGCCTTATAAATATGCTTTTCTTTTTTTTTTTTAAATATGATAATTTCTTTGTTCAAATTATGTCAGTTTGAAAAGTAAAAGAAAGAAAGGAAAGAAAAGTTCCCAGGAAATTGTGCAAGACCACCTCTCCTGCCCTGTATTAGTACGTTATCCTGACAAGCCCGCTCGAGGTGCATTTCGAGGGCGTCTCAGGAGTACAAAAAATTGTATTCCCTATGTCTCTCAAACGTAAGCAGGGGGCGCTCTATCCAATACCTCGTAGAACTTGATTTAAATTCCGCAGGTGCAAATTTATGTCAAATCGATCGGAACCATATCAACATTATTATTTTTTTAAAGCGAAAACATTTATAGTAGAGTAAATACTGACATTCAAGGGCCATGTGATAAAGTGAAAGTGACAATAAAGGTGCACACATAGATTAATTCGGTGAAAACATCATAAAGAATTACCCCCGAAAAATATATATATATATAAACACTTTGCTCAGCAAGGTATTCTGGTCACGAAAGTAATAATTTGCTAAAGTTTAGTTCTCTTTACTCTTGACTACACCCTGTTAAGATGGTTGCCATCCGGGCAGCCAATTTGAAATCTATGAGTCCTTTTGAAATATCTGATTAGAGCACTTTGTGTCTTAAGTGTGAGATTCTCCACTTTACGTTCCGCATCAGGGATATTGTTAACATTTAATTCAGCAAGTAATAGGGCTCGTTGAATAATAAATTTAGGGCAAACATATAAGAAATGGTATATCGTTTCTCTTTCATTACAAAATTCACACAATCCAGTCGTGTGTCTTCCCTTCTTAAAAAGGAAGTCATTTAAACCCAAACCTCCCAAACGTAATCTGTGGATCATTTTTTCACCTCTTTTATCTGTGCAGAGATAATCAAAGGGAGTTTTTTCGGAGACAGCTTTCTGGTATTTTTTTTATTCTGAAGTTGACTTGTCCCATCTCTTCTGCCATTCCTTTCTTGCAAGAACTCTTACAATCTTTTTTGTTTCTTGGATATTCAAACCATTATTAATCTCTATTTCTTGTTTTAGGGCTGCCTTTGCATAGAAGTCCGCCGTTTCGTTTCCACTAACTCCACAGTGAGATGGAATCCACTCTATGCAAATTAATATACCTTTATATTTTAGACAAGTAGCGGTAATTATGATTTCTCTAACGAAATTATCCTCATTGTTTTCCTTCACCGCTTCAATAGCACTCAAAGAATCGGTAAAAATTACCACTTTATTATAAACGTTCAAATTTTCCAACCACTGCAGTGCCAAGACTATGGCGACCAATTCCGATCTATACGATGATGTAAAATTTTGCATTCTTTTACTTTCGATTACCCGCATAGCAGGCACGTAAAAACAAGCAGAGGCATTGCCGAGCGCCGGGTCTCTAGAACCATCAGTGTAAATATGGAGATTCTCTTTCCAAGTTGTATTAATATACTCCACACTTTGTGTTGTATTGATAAAAAATGTTGTCACTTTTGGACACAAGCTCATGCAGCTTCAATGACACTTCTGGTGGAGAGAGATGCGAAGGAGGCATGGGTGTATAAGACTGAAAAGATTCAGTTGTGTAGATTATCTCATCTTCCAAAACTCTTAATCCAAAAGGTTTTCGTGCTTTCTTATTTTTTTCGTATTCAAATTGCCAACAGTTCTTCAATGATGATTGGAGTGGGTGTTTGACGTTTTGTCTTATTTTTGCTTTGTAAACCTTGGAGCAGGGTGACCAGACGTCCCGTATTTCCCGGGATTGTCCCGTATTTTGCTCCTGTGTCCCGGCGTCCCGACAAACCCTTCCCGGGACGCCTATTTGTCCCGTATTTCAGAATATTGAACAAAATGTAGTTTTAAAAGTGACGAATTTTCAATAAATAACCAACAGCTGACGAAGCAGGGACAACAATTAAATCGATAACTGTAAACTTTTACAAGTTCTGCGGTGATTTCTTGCTAACCCAATACATTGCAAACGAACTGGCCTCCTGCCTGTGTGTGGCAGGCTACTAGCTAGTCATGTAGGATCAAAGCAAATTCTCAATGGTGCAAACAATCTCACATGATAAACAGTTTTACACCACTAATAATCACAAAATCGGCGGGAAATTCTTATAACTATACTATGGATTCTCAGATTAATGATTTGGAGATGTAATCGGAGGAACAAGTTATTGACTTTTCATAGATCTAGTTGTTTCAGCTTTCGTTTTGGGTCTTGGTGTATACGATGCCGCAATGTTTCACCTAATTTTTAAGTTTGACAATGTTTCAATTAGAAATTTTATTAATTTCTAAAACATTTTATTTTTAATTTTTTAAAATACATTTAAAAAAACACCAACTAAAATTATGATTTTTATTAGATGATTGGATTTTTTGGTTACTTGAAGTTTGAACTTTATTCCCTTTTTCTTTCTTTTATATATACCCTATCTTTTTTGCTTGCCCTTTTTGTTCCATCTATCTTTATTCCTCTCTTTCTTTCCTAGACATTTTCTTTTCTCTCTCTCTTTTCATTTTTCTTTCTTTCCTTCTTTCTCTTACTTTCCTTCTTTATTAAATATCCTTTTTATTTCCTTCATTCTTTCTTTCCTTATAATTACCTTGGCTTCCTTCTTTCTTCGTCTCCTGTTTCTTTTCGTTCTTTCTCTCCCATTATTTTCTCTTTTTTACGTTCTCTCCTCCCTTCATACTTCCCTTCCGCTCTTTCGTCCTTTCTTTATTTTTTCCCTTCTTATTTTTCCCCTTATTCTTTCTTTTCTTTCTTTCTTTCTTTCTTTCCCTTCCTTTCTTCCATCCTTCCTTCCTCCAGTTTTCTTCTTTCTTTCTTTCAAAGAATGAAGGAAACATGTTTATTTCCTTCATTATTTAGTTCCTCCTTCTTTTTCGTACCTTTCCCCCTTTAATTCTCTCCTTTATTTTGTCTTTCAGACATTTATTCATCTTCCCTTCCTTTCTTTTTTTTCTTTCTTTCTATATTAATTTCATAGAATGACGGAAACCTTATATTTTATCTCTTTTATTATTTCTTTCATTCTTTTATTCTAACTTTCTGTTATTTTTTTCTGTTTTCCTTTATTTTCTTTCCTTCTCAATCATCTCTTTTCTTTCTTTTTTATTCTTTCGTTCACTTTCTCTTCCAATTCTTTATATTTTTTTCACAAGTCTAATACTTTGTGTGGGCTTCTTTGTTTATCTTCGTTGGTCAAATGTCCCGTATTTCATTTTGTGAAATCTGGTCACCCTGCCTTGGAGGAGGAGGAGGAGACTGAGATTAATATACGGCAACTGTTCCCGTAAGCGTACCCCCCCCCCCCCGTCAGGGCGGGAAATCCCCTTGCTAGCTCCAGCTCCGGCCGCCGGCCATATAATAGGCCATCACCAGCGCAGCCTGCCGGCCTTTCGCATATTCTCGGTCAGTACCGGTACTGTTCAAAGGCAAGCTGAAGTGCGCTTCCTGTGCCATTTAAACAGAAGTTACAAATTAAGAAGCAGAATAACCAGAAGTAGAGAAATGGCAGAAGGCGAAGAAGATGATTATATGTCAGATAGCTTTCTTGTAGAAAGGTGAGCGCTTACAATACATAACGAGTGAGATATCGACTAACGACAAAACGTTAGCAGCTTTGAATTCGATGCCCCACACGTTTACATTGGTGTCATGTGTGCAGATAATATGACCCACTCGTTTCAACCAACAAGGTTATGATATAACCTTGTTCTCAGTTACATCTCCATGTGTGGCAAAACTAGGGTGGCAATTTTGGCTTATTTTCTCTTTTTATATGGGTCAAATGCTTGATTTTCTTACACTATCAGTTTCCAATACAGCCATTCATCATAACTTGGCCTATCCTTAAGTTATGTAAATAAAAAAAATATTTTTTGTTAATTATTAAAAATAGAGATATAAAATGAAAATTTTCTTGCCATATCAGTTATCACATTCCACCAATAGAGGGTGTACACAAAAATATGCCCAAAATTCAAGTTTTTGAGCGCTATGGTGAATACAAAAATTATTCCCAAGTTACTAATACTATTAGGTGACTAATGAAAAATAAATTGCAACTGTATGGAAATTAGTAATTTTAGTCATAAAAGTGATATTTTAATGATTTTTTAAAGTGTGTGCCATGTACAGCATTGGCATACCTTAGTCATACCTGTAGATTCCCCCACAGGCAGGATGGTTGCAGTGAACAAGTGGTATGACCATAATTTGGTCACATTTTGAAAATAATCTTGAAGATGATTTTCAAACAATTATTTCTCACAGTTCACACAAAATTAATCGAAATCATCCATACCAAACGGAAGGCAAGATTCCAAAGCTAAATTCGCTTGACAGAAGTAGGCCAAGGTAGCCAGGCGGCTTCTTGAGAGTAAAAATCATTTACTGACGTAGGCTTTACTCTCAATGAAGCCAGGACCATTTTTATCGATTTCATTTTTAAACAAGAATTCATAAAAAAATGAGAAAAATATTATGAAAAGACGGGGGAGACTCGCCTGATGTTTACGCCGCCATACGTAAGTAAATGATTTTTACTCTCTGGAAGTCTCCTGGTTAAGTAGGACTATTATCGAGATCCTCCCCTTTTGGCTTTCACGTTGTTGGTATTATTTTAGGGTTGTATGAAATTTATCAATAATTTGGGGGATTTTTTGGACATCGTTTTGAGCAGTCAACGACTTTTCGCCTATCTGCCATTTTGGATCTGAGGGAACTGTGATCATAATATTATTAGACCGAACGCAGAGGGCACCAACATGCGGTCGTGTTGTTCGGTCGCTACGGGGATGTGAATGTAATTTCAATATGATCAGTCTTGGAGTTGAGTGCAGTCGCTATGTGTGGATTGTCTGATTTGTCATGATTGTAGTGAAATGAGATCATGTTTGGGAGTAATATTTTGCTATTCTGTACATTTTGAGGAAAATTATGTTTTCCGTGATTTTCCGTTTGAATAGCCAGTTTCAAGAGCCTGTTTCCCTTTCCACTGTCCTACATAATATTGGGTATTGTTGACAACGGAGAAAGGTTATCAGTATCGCTAAGTAGCAAAAAAACATGCAATTATCGATAAGACTAGCGATAAAGAAGTTATTGATAACAGCACTATTGTGAACAACCTCCTACTCTGGCCAAACAGCCCAAATTTATGGTCAAAAGTTTTAAAACGTCAATAGAAATACAAAAGCCAAAATGGTACCTTGTTTTCTCTTAGTAAGTTGTTTCAACTTGTTTGTTCATTGTCACTTTGTGAGGCTGGTTATTAAGACAGGAAAAATGCGTACGCGAGTTTGAGGTACCGTACCGGTATGGTACATGGAAGGTGCCATGACATGTTTGGGTCAGTGTGTGAAAGCTTGAGGCCCGAAAATGGTGTGTACATTAGTGCCAATTTTGAAATCGTACAAATGACAATAATCGGGGGGGGGGGGGGAAATCTAACTTGCGTAGGTAAGAATGATCAAAATACATTGAAATATCGTTGGGTCAGTAAACAAATATTTTTATTTATCTGTATCTTTCAACAACTAGAAAGAATTTGTAAATCCTTATTGTGTTTTTATCCAATCTAAAATCATCTCGTTCAACTGTAAATTGACACACACGTAATAGTTGGCTTACTTTAGTTAATCGATTTCAAGTTTTACTGTGCGTCTTCAGAAAAGTTTGGAGACATTCACAACTTCTATGCACATAATTTTACCAGAAGTTTACAGGAATTTGAACTACATGTAGTACCAAAACTATAGGCATGCTATCATTATTCATCAAATAAGGTCCATAAATTCTTATTTATTGAAGAAAAACAGGGAGAAAACTGAAAAAATTGTTCACAAGTCACAACCAGCCACAGCACGATACACTTTGCATCGGTTGCGCATCGGCCATTCATAAAAAATATTGCAGATACTGATGTTTTGCCGATGCCGCAAAATATCGGCTCGATACGATCATCTTTTAAGGAATAGTTTAGATCTCTGAATTATGAAAGTTTGGTGGCTTGTGAATTATTCCTGAGTTTGCACCAGACATTGAAACAAAAACTGCCTGAATACAGCTACTGAATACATGTATGTTAACCTAACAAGTCTTAATGGGGAGATGGCAATCCTAAAAAAAAGATTGTGAGCTGGGGCTATTTAATGCCACAATAATGGCATGTGGCAGTGCCAGGAATTAAAGCAGAAATGTTTGGCATTATCTACTTAAGATTTACCTGTTTGCTTTATTACATTACAGCAAGGATACAAAACCCAAGCAGCTGGCATGGGGGAAGACGGCTCGACTGAATAAAATGGAAGCCAAAAGAAAGGAAGCTGCTGAAAAAAACAAATCAAAGTTCAAACCAGTGAAGGTGCGTGAGGAAGAGCAGAGACAGAAGGGTCTTAATAGTGCAATATCAACACAGAGTAAAGGGTTTGCTATGCTACAGAAAATGGGCTACAAACAAGGTTCAGGGCTTGGGAAGACAGGTTAGTTCTGTATTAGTTATCTGTGGAATAATAGTTACCAAATTCATTTTTATAATTTCAGGGAAAATTATATTTGATAATTTGAAAAGTTAAAATATCCATGCTGTAAGGCCATAAAATCAGTTTAAAATTGAAATATCTTAGCAGTGTAGTAGTTGACAATTAGTATAGGCTTGAGTATACAAATCAGGCTTTGAGAAAGTATAGTGGGAAGTATTTGTGCAGTGCTCAAACCAGGTGAGGTGAATGGTTACCCGGCCGGTAGGAAGAAATTCCGTGAATGGTTGAGTGCCTAGGCAGCCCAGCTAAAGCTGGGGTAATGTAATAGCTGGGTCCACTGGGAGAACAATTTTCAGTATTGAAGTGGCTTCCCTGGGTAAATATACCTATATTATTATTATTATTTATACGAGGTTGGACAGGCAAGTGTCAATCACTATGTTTTACCCAAGGCGGAAAATAGTTACATTGCCAGTCCAACCAAGGATTAATTCCCACTATGCTTTCAAAAGAAATGCCTGATAATTTTTTGTATATCCCTCCCTCTTTAACTTGTAGACGTAGCCCTTGCTGATTGCAACCAATCTAAACCAATTCTAATGTTGCCGGACCTAGTCCTTACTAGTTTTAGGCCTCTCGAGCTAATGCTAGCCAGTCTCTGGGTAGACTGCCTGAAGCTTCTAAACGACTGCAATTAATGAGAAGTATGCTGCACTGCGCCAATGCAGTTGCACTCAGTCTCAAGATAATTTTGTAAGCGTGCAAGCTAACTTATTTTTAAGACTCTCATATCGGACGTTGACTCCCCTTATTAGTATGCCAATTCACTGTCACTTTAGGTGTCCTGTTTGAATGGTCGTCACGGAATCATATTTCCTGCATGAAAATCTAGACCCAATTCTACACTGACTTTTCGGACTGTCGGTAAATAATTTTGAGCGAGATCTGGATCAATGATCCGGTCAAGTCAGGGAGCATGCGCAGTTCAACATTGAGAGAACATATCGAGCATGAGCATGTGCATTTCTTCCCATGAAAAATATGTGAATAGTTAAGTTCTATTTTGAGCAATGTTTCAATGGTTGAAATATTAAAATTATTAAAATACTGCTCTCAGGAAGTATACTCACAGAAAAGAAAAAGCAGTGAAATCACATGTTTGGTGTACTGTTTTACAGTACTGGTCAATATTTGATTTCTATGTTAGTAGATTATCACCAGCAGAATATTACCAGTAACATAGTAATTTGCCAATTCCAAAAATTGATATTAAGTTTATGGTGAGCTGCAATTCCCTGAGAGCAGGGAAGGGGGAGATGAAAGTACTTAAGGCTTTCATCATTGGTGCTTTGTGATAAAAAGCAGGCATTTGGGTACCAACTTATGAAGTTTTGAGTTGGTTGAAAGCAATTTACCGAACTGTCCTTGAACAAATAGTGATTAACTTTTGATAATCAACAATATTTGGAACATACATCCATCAAGACAATCCTTAAACCATTATTAAGTATTCAATATTCTTTCAATATAATCAAAATACCACCTAGCATGACTTTATTTCATCACTGAGTACAATTCACATAATCAATAATTGTGATTTATTTGGTATGTTTGTTGTAATTTGACAGGAAGTGGAAGAGCAGAACCAGTTGGAATTGAAATTAAGACAGGTAGGAAGACTGTGTATTTTAAAATTATTTTAACTTTTCAGATATACTCATTGTGTAATCAATTTGAAGCACCATCTTGTATGATTTCTAAAATTATGCCCCTAATACTGCACATTTTTTAACCATTTGTAAGATCAATTTTAAACTTGGCTCATGTATACATATATTGGAATGATGTTGATCTGATTGGATTTGGGGGGGGGAGGAGTAATCAGGAAATAGTCACATACGTCATAGTAATAACATCTCATTTACATAAGTACAGAACTATTTTGATGATTCAAACTTGATTCATGTGTGTATATTATAGAGTGATTACATTTGGGGGTGATAAGGTAAGGAGTCAAAGGTCAAATGTCATGATATATCTGGAAATATCTCTTTATAACTGAAGATCTGTTTGAGGTATACTGATCAAGCATGGCTAAAAGATGTATCCGTAGGTGAAGATGATCGAAGTAGATTTTTGGGCCACAAGTTGAGATCAAAGATCATAGAGGTCATTATTTCATGATTTCAGAAGATGAGTGTGTAATTATTGCCAATCTGGCAATGGTGGAAGTGTTACTGTGGAGTTGGGAATCCATCCAGTTCTCATTTTTATCTTGTTTTTTCTTGTGGGATTTGAGCATTTTCGTGTATTCACATTTCTTCTCGTTGTATAGTCACTTTTCTAGGTTAAATCTTCCGAGGACTGAAGGATTAGATATAAATTTGATATACTTATCCTAAAGTACCACAAGATAATAGAAATTTAAGGGCCGTGTGAATATTTCTGACAAAGGTTAAGTTTTGATACCTGTGAGAAAGTAGAGTATATATTGTAACAAGCATGTACTCTCCCCTCAATATCTCTACCAGGTTACTGATTGAATTTTCTTAAATTTAAAGATCTATTGATTTAAACCTGTCTGATAATATTTGCATTTCATAATACGTGCACGCAAATTGCGCCCTTATTGTGATGTCGCTCTCTTCATCGTATAAATTAACTTCACAATTATTCCAAGAGAGTGTACCTAACTCCCTACATTAGTCACTGTGTTTCTATTTTAAAGTGATTACAATTCTCAATTAAACACTGCAATTTTCCTAGGATCTCACTTTTAGTCCTAATGATTAATCTGATACTTCCTTCAGCTTGTTCAATTGATTTTTTATTCAAGTTATCAATTTTCATTCAAAGGGGATGTTTCACGAAGAAGTATCATGACTAAAAGTCATGCTTAAATGCTGATGCGCTCATGACGTGTAATCTTATTGATTAATACTCGGTAGCGTGCATCCTCTTCGCAAGATTTGCCCAATGTAGTGATGCCTTTTATGTTGGGCATTCAAGTGTGAATCTAAGTCTAAGTCATGCTTAACTCTTAGTGAAACACCTCCCTGGTGCATGCTATCCTTTTCCTGGAGAGGATTTAACTGATTTAACCAGGAAGAAGTTGTAGACTCAAGAGGCTACCTGTCAAGTTGTCGGCCTTGTTGTGAATTTATTTTCAACTTAATAGCATTTGAGATTTTGTCAGCTGCTTTTGTTATCACAAGCACTGCATCAAAGCATATGTGGAATGATTTTCTATTGACTTAAGTGCTGTTTTTCCACTCCCTTTGAAATGTTTATACTTCCAGGAAGAGGAGGTCTAGGTCAGGAAAGCGAGCTGAAAAGAAAGAAAGAAGAGATGGCAAAGATGAGAGAGGTAATGGCCCATAAGAGGGCTAAGATGGAGGTTCATCACAAGGGAAACTTCCTGCAGAAGATGAGTGAGAGGTTCTCTGAGAAAGAAGTGGAGAAAGACCTTAACAACAGTCAGAAGGCATGTGCTCATCTCGATCAGGCACAGGTGAGATACAGAGTTGGCAGAAAGAAAAATATATTTATCTCAAATTGATTCAGATTTGTGTCACGTTGAGATGCTCATATGATGTCCCAACACCCTTATCTTTAATGTTTGAATTAAAGCATATGAAGTATATTGTTTCAGTCATGAATAAAAAGAATTGATATATATATATTTTTTTAAGACATTGGTTTTTGCCTTTTGATTTGAATATATAAGTTGTTGGTCTATATGACTAAACGGATATCATCTTATTAAATGTATCATATGATTCCTTTCAGGGTTACAGTGAACCAGAGGTAATTTGGTACTGGCCTAAGAGAATGCTTCCAGAAGAGGAAGTTGAGAATGAGGAGGAAGTAGAGGATGAAGTTGAAGAAGAGGAAGAGGAGACAGAAGAATTATCAGTGAGTTTGTTGTGTATTTAAAATTATTTTCTCTTTTATATGAGTTTGAAGAATTCATGAATCGTACTTTCTTTATAGAGTAGGCCCCTATTTTTTTTTATTTGATTTTTTGTCTCACCTGCATAGCAGAGTAAGACTATAGGCGCCGCTTTTCCGACGGCGGCGGCGTCAACATCAAATCTTAACCTGAGGTTAAGTTTTTAAAATGACATCATAACTTAGAAAGTATATGGACCTAGTTCATGAAACTTGGCCATAAGGTTAATCAAGTATTACTGAACATCCTCTTAGAGTTTCATGTCACATGACCAAGGTCAAAGGTCATTTAGGGTCAATGAACTTAGACCATGTTGGAGGAATCAACATCAAAATCTTAACCTGAGGTTAAGTTTTTAAAATGACGTCATAACTTAGAAAGTATATGGACCTAAACTTGGACATTAGAGTAATCAAGTATCACTGAACATCCTGTGCGCATTTCAGGTCACATGACCAAGGTCAAAGGTCAATGAACTTTTGCCGAATTGGGTGTATCTGTTGAATTACCATCATAACTTTGAAAGTTTATGGATCTGATTCATGAAACTTGGACATAAGAGTAATCAAGTATCACTGAACATCCTGTGCGCATTTCAGGTCACATGACCAAGGTCAAAGGTCAATGAACTTTTGCCGAATTGGGTGTATCTGTTGAATTACCATCATAACTTTGAAAGTTTATGGATCTGATTCATGAAACTTGGACATAAGAGTAATCAAGTATCACTGAACATCCTGTGCGCATTTCAGGTCACATGACCAAGGTAAAAGGTCAATGAACTTTTGCCGAATTGGGTGTATCTGTTGAATTACCATCATAACTTTGAAAGTTTATGGATCTGATTCATGAAACTTGGACATAAGAGTAATCAAGTATCACTGAACATCCTGTGCGCATTTCAGGTCACATGACCAAGGTAAAAGGTCAATGAACTTTTGCCGAATTGGGTGTATCTGTTGAATTACCATCATAACTTTGAAAGTTTATGGATCTGATTCATGAAACTTGGACATAAGAGTAATCAAGCATCACTGAACATTTTGTTTAAATTTCAGGTCTCATGATTAAGGTCAAAGGTCATTTAGGGTCAATGAACTTTGGCCAAATTGGGGGTATCTGTTGAATTACCATCATAACTTTGAAAGTTTATTGATCTGATTCATGAAACTTGGACATTAGAGTAATCAAGTATCACTGAACATCCTGTGCGCATTTCAGGTCACATGACTAAGGTCAAAGGTCAATGAACTTTTGCCGAATTGGGTGTATCTGTTGAATTACCATCATAACTTTGAAAGTTTATGGATCTGATTCATGAAACTTGGACATAAGAGTAATCAAGTATCACTGAACATCCTGTGCGCATTTCAGGTCACATGACCAAGGTCAAAGGTCAATGAACTTTTGCCGAATTGGGTGTATCTGTTGAATTACCATCATAACTTTGAAAGTTTATGGATCTGATTCATGAAACTTGGACATAAGAGTAATCAAGTATCACTGAACATCCTGTGCGCATTTCAGGTCACATGACCAAGGTAAAAGGTCAATGAACTTTTGCCGAATTGGGTGTATCTGTTGAATTACCATCATAACTTTGAAAGTTTATGGATCTGATTCATGAAACTTGGACATAAGAGTAATCAAGTATCACTGAACATCCTGTGCGCATTTCAGGTCACATGACCAAGGTAAAAGGTCAATGAACTTTTGCCGAATTGGGTGTATCTGTTGAATTACCATCATAACTTTGAAAGTTTATGGATCTGATTCATGAAACTTGGACATAAGAGTAATCAAGTATCACTGATCATCCTGTGCGAGTTTCAGGTCACATGATCAAGGTCAAAGGTCATGTAAGGTCAATGAACTTTGGCCATGTTGGGTTTTTTTGTTGAATAACCATCATATCTCTGTAAGTTTATTGGTCTAGTTCATAAAAAGTGGACATAAACGTAACCATGTATCACTGAACATCTTGTGCGAGTTAGAGTAGTTTTCAAAGTCAGTACTGCTGCTATATTGAACTGCGTGATGCAGGTGAGACGGCCAGAGGCATTCCACTTGTTTATTTTGTAAGGCCCCCCTACCACAGAAAGCCCTTGAAGAACTACTGAAAGGCTGTAAATAGAAATTGTATATCATCAACCTCCCTCCAAGATTAGCGAAATTTACTTTGTCCACCCACCCTCCCCCCATACCACTGAAAGACAAAAAAAAGTCAACTTCCAGCAAGAATCAATGGAGGACTTGGAAGATGGCTGAAAGTTACTGAGAGTTTATTGAGGCTAGGTGAGAGATAACGTTTAGCATACTGCCAGAGATCTATCAAAGATCAACTAATATTTTTGCAAGACTGACTCAGACCACTAAAAAAACTTGAAGTCTAACATCCCCATTCAATAGAGCCAAGTCCCTTCAACGAAGACCGAAAGACTAAAAATTGGCAAGGTCTTTCAGCAGTCTTAACAATCACTGAAATTTATGAGCTCTATGGAATGGCTCGAAATACTCCCAAACAGACATTTGAAAAACTAAAAAAGAAAATTTCCAGCAAAATCACATTACAAATTTGATTAGAGCTGAAAGGTTACGTAGATATCAATAAAACTATTGAGAGATTAGTGACATACTGCCTCAGATCTAAATGATCAATCAACTATTAATCAAGTCATAACTCTGAAAGACTTATATATACTTCTCGTATTGTCTAGCTTAGACTAGTTGTACAGATATCTTTCAGTGGTCTTTCATTATCATTTCAATAGTCTTTCAGAGGTTTTTTCTTTAACAAATTACCTTTTGCATTTTTTTCTACAGGTCTTTCAATAATCTTTGGATAATCTTTCAGTAGTCTTGTAATGATCTCTGCAAAGAAATGAACTTGAAAGATTGTGGAATGAGTTCATTGTTGGGCTGCTGAAAGGCAGATAAAAGTTAAAATATCTTTCTGGGAAAAAGAAATGAAGCCGACAATGACCCTGGAGACAACTCAAATATCACTCAGGAATTGTGAAGACCTTGGAGATCGTTGGTAGTAATACCTGAAATGCCATTAAAAAAACAAGCAAATTCAATAATTCTCACATGATTATAATAATGTTATACCATTTTATCTTCATTTTGGCATTACAGTATCATGATGATGTGAATTTGAAAGCATAAAGCTCTTTCAAAGCAATACACCAGACTTTCCCATTTTGTATGTCTTGTTTAACCTCTCTCATTTTCTTGTTTTGAAATCTTTTCAGAATTCAGATAAGCTGTGTGAATTAACCCATTACCTGAGGACGCAACACCTATATTGTGTTTGGTGTGGCACTGCCTTCAATGGTAAGTATACTGGAAAATCTTAATACCACCATAGCTTTAAAAACAGGAGATTGCTAACATTCCTATGAACACAAAATATCCTTTGTATAAAAAATTGGTCAAGTCATTGAAGAACATGACAGCACATCATAGCTGAGCTGATAAAACCTTATATCTAAAAATATAGAAATTTTGAGGGCAGCTTACAAAACGCTTTATTTTTTAAAAATAAAACAGTGGTGGCAGTCTCATAATGTCTGAAAACAGTCTCCTGATACCTGTGAAGAACTCTTTTGAGGCAAAGAAGGTTGCTATTCATGTAATAAATCTAAAATATAGCTTATTCTGAGCTGTCATCACAATATTTGAATTTTGCCATACAATGTTTTATTAGCCCAGTCACGACATGACATACATGTATTCTTATAATTAATGTAGCTGATATCAAGATTCTGACTACATGTCTATTTCAAATTACTTCACATACAACTAGAGATTGCTTTATCAAATTAAGTATGGCATTCTTTTAGAAGACAGTTTCCCCCCATATAATTACAATGGGGGCATAGCATTTATCATCCCTTTTCTGGGGGTAAAATTAATGTTTAAGGGTACCTTTTGTAGATGAAATTAAAATGCAAATATGTTGTGATTATGGATTCGAAATCCTTTTTGAATTAAACAAAAATTTTGCGATCCAAAACATTTTCCTGCATGAGAGATACCTACCACTCATTTCTGTTTTTAGAGAAATTCATTCACCAAGCAAATTATGCAGTCACAAGTCAAATCAAGAGGTGTCCCAATGACCCCTCCTCTTTGGGTCAAACTGTTGCATTGCAGCTGTGTAGTGACAAGGCTAGTTCTCTGACTGTGCAATGAGATGATAGATACAGCCCTTTGAGAAGAATGTTGAGTGGGTATAGAAACATAAATCTCACTGGGATAAGTTGATACATGCAGCCCTTTGAGAAGAGTGTTTTGTCAGAGTGGGTATAGAAATATCTATCTCACTGGAATAAGTTGATACATGCAGCCCTTTGAGAAGAGTGTTTTGTCAGAGTGGGTATAGAAATCTATCTCACTGGGATAAGTTGATACATGCAGCCCAGGATTAATACACATGCTTATTATGGTTATGGTATCTCATTTGCCAATTTTCAGCTTTATTACCCTTTTTTTTTCTTCTTTTTTTCACCCGTTTTCTTTTTTCACATTTGGCTTGCTTAGACAGTATCATATCATTAAATCTAGGTGTATGATGATGCCTAACTCTTGATTTCAAAGACTCCTTTTAAAATATTGTCCAATGCAAATACCTGAGTTTGTCTTAATATGTGATTCTGAATATGAAATTCTGCCCCAGTCCTAACCCTATCTCTTACTCCAAATCAAGAGCAAATGACAAGTCATCCATGTTGTAATACATATATTTTTTTTTCATTTCTTAATCTAACACCAACAGATGACAAAGATATGGAAGAGAACTGCCCTGGAAACAATGCTGATGTACACAGATAACACCAAATGGAGAGAAGCCATCAAAACTTATTTATTATCTTAACTCTGGATCAGTGACAGCTCAGATCTTCTGTCATTACTGAACTTTACAACCTGGAACACATGATGATTGAAAGCCAATAATCTATATCAGAAATGCCACTGCCTAGTATTAATGCATTACTTAGTGTCAGAAACATGTTGCTTCTGTACAATGTTGATGAATTATGAATTGAAATTCATACTGTATGTGGAAAAAATCTGCAATATTTCAACTGTATGCACCAATTGCTGGCAGGTGTCAAGGAGTGGCTAGTATATGCATTCAAGTCACCATGTGACAATACTTATCTGAAAACGACTGGCAAAATTCACTTGCTCCAAGGGATGAGGTACTGTCTCCTTTGATAATGAGGAATTATACTGATATAGTATGTATTGTCACCTACTGCATAAGATTTGTTGGCATGACAAGGATAGAAGTTAATATAATGTCTTCAACCTTAACAACACAAATGTCCTTTGGTCTACACCAGGGAATGCACAGCTACCAAGCCTAAGTAGCTGGCATCTGCTTCCTAGGACCCATAACACAAAACTTAGCAATGATCTTAGAACATTTTTCTATGATTGATTGCATTGACATGAAAATAAATAGTACGATCAATCACTAACCTTTGTTTTCAGGAACCCAGGATGAAACACTTTTTTTAAGTCATGGTATCCAAGGAGCGGAGGTCAGTGCTTCCTCGAGAACAGTGAATGTATTCTCACATGCTTAATTCCATTGTGGTCTATTGCATATTGGCCAACCATGTATGGTCTTTTTCTTGCACTTCCCTTTTTTTTCTGACCACTTCAGAAATTTGTACATGTACATATTATACAACATTGTCTATCATCAATGAAGACAACCATTTCTTTTGTAGTGTGTATGTATTCTCAGTTGTTACTGACCAAGACTACTATGTATAGCATGTTGTTTCTAGAGAAATTTTGACTGCTTGTTTGGATCTGGAAATCAGTCACCAACACACACATCCATACCCTTTATACACGCCAACCCATACAAGTGGTAGATTCATACTGCATTTTACTCATTGATTTTGGAAACTTCTGGGTTAGAAGATAGGTATAATATAAGCAACAATTTTCCATGTTTAACTAAATTCCGCCAAAAAATGTCAATAAATAGAATGAAACAATTAACTTCACATCTTTTTTCAATCGTGGGATACTGTAATTAATACTTGTTGAACCAATTTGCCTTATCATTTAGCTGTGTTATACACTGGTTGTAAGCCTGAGCACTCCCGTAATCTTCAGAATTTCTTGCCCGAGGCCGTACAGACTGTTACAAAACCAATACCATCATAAATGTATTGCCTGATGATGTATTGTGTTGAAATATTGCAGAATGTATTTCAGATTAAGTTCACATTTTGATTTGTGATTATACTGCTAAAGAAAGTCAACATTTATGTTAACCTCAATATAACAAATTTTATAGTTCACTACATTATTTCATTGGTACAGGAAGGTCAAATGAAGGGTCGACAAACATAAGGCATTAACCCACAAAACAGTGATCTTGAGAAAAAAAGAAGTTTATTGAATTTTCTATGAAGTATGAAGCAAATGTACTGGGATGCGGTGAAGTGCTATTTCAATTTATGTATAAAAGAAAGTTGAATCGACTTAGGTTCTGTTTGAAGTTATTGATTATTATGATACTAGATTCTTAAAGTGGTAAAAAATACAGAAATTTTCTTTTATTTGTCAAACCTTGAAATTTATTCTACCATTTTTGGGGAAGAAAATTTCTAAGCAATTTATCTAATCAAAATGAGACCTGTAGCTACAAGAATTAAAGTATAAACTACACAGACTGTGACATTTTTAGCCTTTTATATACTTTTAATTTAATACATCTTGTCAGTGATTTATACAATGGGAGATTATGTCAAAATGTATTTGTGTTTATATGACATACAATGAAACTCTGCCAACATGCACAAGACACCTGAAAAGATGCAAGGTGCCTTAACTCAATTCTGGGCCATCTATTTCAGCAGATATCCTGCTCAGTGTCATTTCATTGATAATCCTTTCATTCCATCATAGACAAATCAAAGCTTCGTAGAAAAAGCCAAGAGGGAGTCCTGCTTTAGAGGTCAAGTCCACCACAGAAAAATTATGATTTCAATAAATAGAGAAAAATCAAATTAACAAAACGCTAAAAATTTCATCAAAATTGGATGTAAAATAAGAAAGTTATGACATTTTAAAGTTTCGCTTAGTTTTTCACAAAACGGTGATATGCACAACTCAGTGACATGCAAATAAGAGAGTCGATGATGTCCCTCACTCACTATTTCTTTTGTTTTTTATTGTTTGAATTGTACAATATATATTTTTTTTACAGATTTGACAATAAGGACCAACTTGACTGAACCATATAGTATTAAAACAATGCTAATTCCACATGTTCAGGGAGGAATTAATCCCTTTTTTTACATCCGTTTTGATTAAATTTTAAGTGTGATGCTTGTTGAATTTTTCTCTTTTTTCAAATCAACTTATGGTTGGGTTGAATTTGTCTTTTAAAGACAAGGCACAAACTACTGTAATGGTCACTCCATTATCCTTAAGCAAACTCTTGGTTCTTAAATGAAGTGCTAATAATATAATACTTGCATGTATTATGCAAGTCAGAAGTTAGATTGTATCTGCTAATCCATCAATTAAACTTGTATTTCATTTGAACATTAAATTATAATTCACATTGACTGTGATAAAGTTAATTCTCAGTTCCTGACAACCTGAAAGAGGCTTGTACACAAACTGGATTCTAGGTGTACAGTATGGTACTTAATTCATTACATACCAGTTGAAAGAGTACCACCCCCCCCCCATTACAGGGTAAACATCCATAACATTGAATTAATTTATTGGAAATAGTCCTATTCAGAAAGGAGCTTTGTACTACAAGTATAGGTAGTCATAATATATTTTACTTTGAAATGAGCTTCCTGTAGCAAAAATAAGAACATGTTGTCTGTACAATATACATGCTGGACATGTAACACGTTCACATTTTATTCACCAATCTGAACATCATAATGCATAGTGTTAATGGCATTTACATTGTAAATGAGCTGTAAGAACATGCTGCCTATATGGTATCTATATTGGGAATGTTCAAACTATGTTTGTATTGAGTTTTGTATGAAGGAGTGTATCATGAATGGTCTTGTCAGATGTTTTATCTGACAAAGTAATTTGATAGTAACCATAGCAACTGTGCTTCTCATCAAATAAAAATCCAGGGGAGCGTTGTCAGATCTGTCTACATCAGATTAAAAAAGTTGACGAATCACTCCCCTTGCCAATATTCACTGCGTTGGGGTGCATATGAATGCCCCCAACTATTAAACCAAATTTTAAAAGAATTAATTCAATGCTATACTGCTAGTAGCATAGGCTACCTAGCATTCATCATGATTTTTTACAGTGAAATTCTTCATGCAGTCAAGTCAACTTTGTTGGCATAGGAAGGAAATTGGGCAAACTTTTAAATGAACCTCAATCACTGCTCTCTAAATAAAGAGTTAAAATTGAAAGGAAAAATGTGTCCTCCTGTAGAGGCTGAGAGCAATTCAACATTTATCATTCTCGAGTTTGATTGGCTGAGAATAACATGTATCTGACTGTTAGTCTGTTGGATAGATCAAATTTTGTCTGCTGTTAAGATCTCTGACAAGTCATTCATGAAACCCCTTCTTGATAAAAGTACATTTTTATTTTGTAATCTCTTATTAGATCTCAGAACATTAAAATTTTACAAACTGTATAACACAGTCTCGCCCTTGTCTTATTAGAGCTTCAATAATGATGATGTAACACTGGGAGTTGTTTGAAAGGAGCCGGATCGAGCTGGTTTATTTGATCCCACGCTAAACTAAGTTATGCCCTAATCTGAATCTGTTAGCCAGCTGCACTGGCCGCACATAAACATTGTTAGCCTTCCAGAGTGCTCAACAGTAAGCCCAGTCACATCTTTCAGATTGTTAAGTCAAAACCTTTATTTCAATGTGTAATTAATGCATTGTAACAACGTTATGCAATGCTGCCACATAACCGGTTGTAACAGGGCCTCTGTTAGTGCACTGTTAGCGCGAACAAAGTTTCTGTGCCGTCAGTATGGATGGGTGTTTCATAAAGCTATTCGTAAGTTAAGAGCGACTTTAAGAACGACTGGTGAACCTTTCTTGTTGATGGTTGATTCATTGGCAATGGTTTAGCGTGTATATAAGAAAGAATCACCAGTCGTTCTTAAAGTCGCTCTTAACTTACAAACAGCTTTATGAAACAGCCCCCTGGTTTCACAGAATGGTTGAATAATAAGGGTTTAAAACTCTTGAATCAGTACACCATGTCTCAGCAACCTTTCACTGTCCCTTTTAGTGATACCCTCAAAATGGTCAAATATATTATTGCATTTCATGAACAAACACAAACTTTGTAATTCTTTACTAAAACGTTCACAAGCAAAGTACCTTATATCAAAGATTGTGAATCAAGGATTTAAGGACAGGATATTTACTTGAGTGCAAATTATTGGAACATAATCAAATATTGAATTTTTATAAGGCTAATTTTGATCGCTCTGGTATGCAAATTATGATATTGGCACAGTGCTAACTCCAACAAGCTTGTCCAATGTCCTTTTGCCATTATTCATGAGCTTTATAATTTGAATTGCGTTTTTACCAATATTACATAAATTACAAGTTGGTACTAAAAACTAGGATCCTGAAAAAAAAATCACAACAGTACAACGGTGTGCTGAGTCGAAGATTAAAGCCAAGTTAAGTAGCATGTTACAAATTCCATTGTTACACTTCAGAACCCATCAATGCTTTTTGCATAAATTACAAGAGATACAGCTTCTTCCTAACAACTCTCTGATTTGCATGAGGTTCCATGCAAAAAATTACAATCAGATGGTAATCTTTAAGTTTTTGTACAAGGTTCTGGGGGAAAAAATGGGGAGGGAGGGGGACTAAATCCCCTCACCCTCTGGTTCCGCAGCCCCTGAACCAATGAGTACTACTGATATACTGTAACTTGTAAGCTTGAAATACATGGAAAGGGAAAATGATCAGAGAATGATATAAACTAGCAGTTAAATTAATAGTCTCTGCATCAGAGCTACATATTATGAAGCAGATCTGAACCATATTGTTGAATTCATTAATTTCAATTTACTTCTCTATGCCATCTATCCTGTGTTTAAATTGAACCAAATAATCACATTATTTTAAAGACAAACATTGTACAGGGATATGTGAAAAATTGTGAGCAAGTGATTAAAAATTAGAAATTGAAAAAAAAATGACAGGAAATCAATAAAGAATTTTGTTCCCAAATATTAACTCAGATTTGTCACTTTTGCATGGTCCTCTGCATGGATATCAAAATGACATAGTCACAATATAAACTGATACGATAAAACTACAATGCATAATATACAATTTTCAGATATAATTTGTAAGATCAAGAACCAGTTCAAGAAAGTTAATACTGAGAATGGGGTCTATGAGAATTATATTGTCTGTTCATATCATTATTGTGAAGATTTAGTGGAATCAACCAGTGGCATAGACTGCTTGATATACCAGTATGAGCACTTCAACATTAAGGTACTTTCTCACAAATACCTAAAACACCTGGAGAATACATGATAAAGTTCTTTTGAGGTTTATCATACTTTCAAATGCCATACAAATTATTGTTAACCTCTTTAGGGGATAAGAATTTACCTTTACAAACTTATCACCTCTTATCATGATTCGCACACATATTTTGAATTATATGTCATGTACACTGTGGCAGTTAACATATAATAGGTAGATATCATCTCTCTGGTTTATATTGATGTGAAACTTCCCTAGGTTCAAGTCCTTGAAGCTCTCGAAACCTCCGCTGCTGGATGGTCATTTTTGCACGGTTATATCTGCAGTAGGTGCTGCAAAACATAAACAAGTTGGGCTTAATAGCATTGGAGAAGACTGTTAAAAATTCAAATAAAAAAAACAATACCAAAAGTCTGAAACTAATATTTATCTTTGTGTTTCTCTTTGCTTTTTGACACAAATATTGTTGGAAGAAAAAGTTAAATTATACCTTGATGGAAAGCTCATGAGCTTGTAACACGATTTAAGTGTTACCAGAGTACTTACTGCTCTGAACACTTCAGTCTGTGAGCCTTGAAAATGGGCTCTATTGTGCCTCACACTGCCCCAAGTTTTCATAATATGTGCATTGTGTGTTGATTTTTTTTCTACTACTTTTTCGAAGACTAATATGTTGCTTTCAATTTTACCTCCATAATTGACAAACAAAGCATATGGATGCAGAAGATTCTGTTTTCAATCGTCTTCAACATATTCTTCACAAGACACTTTGAACTTGCTACCTGTAGCAACCAGAGAATGTATCTATTTTATCTTAAATATCATTTTTATTGTGACTGTTTACACAGCTTTTGAAATACATACATTTTCTTTTTTTTAATAGTAACTTTTCATAGAAGTAATCTATGTTTTTACAACATCAAAGACACCACAGTATATTGTGGAAACTTACAACGAGCTTAAGGTGACTGCAATGAATGATAGGACACCCATATCTGTTGAGCGCTTCACACGGCCTAAAGTGAAAAATCATATAGAAAAGGTCATTTTGATGTGAAGTATTCAGATTTTTAATACCATCAGGTGGGAGGGATAAAGTTTAAACTTTGAATATGACATTTTTGCCAAGAATCTGTAAAAATATAAAGCAAGTGGTGATATAATATTTGTAGAAGTCCATGAAGAGACAATGAACTGAGTGTAGAACTGAAATATTCTTTGGCAAAAGTTTCAAATGGCAGTTCCTATCCTTACAAACACATACACTCAAAATGCAAATTCCATTCCTACAAAATAGTTTATTTTCTAGCTTTTACTGCATTTTTTGCTAAATCTACGTTGTCAAGCAAAACAGTCTATTCAATTTAACACATTGAAAGAATTTAAAAATCTGAATAGATCTATAAATATAAGACATGAACTTTGAATTCTTTTCGTTACATTTATTTCCATTCAGAAGGACTTTGGCACATTTATTTTTGATGTGATATCAATTTAATTAGGAAAGTATGGATTACAGAAAGTTGAAAGTTCTTAAATTTTGCAGTGATTTTAATTTTTTGCTCATTTACTCTAATTCATTTCCATGTTACTATTTTCAGCCTGGACTCCTCCAAATACTTACTTGTAAATAGAAATGTAGCCAGCCCAACACCGAACCCTCCACCTATACCATATAGGAATGCAGTTCTCATGCACGGTACTCTATGGAACTCTCCTGTTACACGAGACAACCAAGATTCCTAGCGGGGAAAAGAAACCATTACAATTAGCTTGGCCATCTACTGCATAGTATAACATTTTCATGTACAACACAAACATAAGTTGATAATATAGCTGGTAGGAGATTCCAGTTGACATCATTCAGAAACTGAAGGGGAATCCAACCCAAATTGAAAGTTGTTTTTAGAGGTAAAATAAAAATACAACAAATAGCTTAAAAAAATAAGAAAAGCAGAAGGTGAACAATATCAGACAAACAATATGAAGGAAGTTATGAATTTGATAAATTGTCATCACTATAACCTGTAAAGACTTTAAATTGGCCACAATGGTGATGTCATAGTGATGGCAAAGGACTATTGTTCCATTTACTCCCATAAATGAAATATCTGAAAAGCCTTTTTGTTTTCAACAATTTTACTTCAAATTATATTTTTCTTTCATAAGGACAAAAAATATGTTACCTGTGTCAGATCATTACTGCCCCTGGTATGGAGAATATGTAAAAAGGAGAAAACCATAAATCCCTGATAATTAAGTACATGGCCTTTGGTCCTACCTCTTATCCTATTTTTTTTTTACCAAGATGCCCATTTGACATCTACAGTCTTAGCAATTTCAATATTACAACAGTCATAACTTTCTTGTTGCTTGCAATATTACAACAGTCATAACTTTCTTGTTGCTTGTCTGATTTCTTTCAAACTTAATAATTCAGCCATATATTTCTCCTGTCTCACATAACATTATACGACCAGTTTCCTTTTAAAACATTATGTTAGGATTTTTTCAAGTGGTTCATATATGATTTTCTGAATGATTCTGATAAGCAAACGTTTTTCATTGTTTTACTTTAAATACTTTGCATATGTTTCGTAGTGCAACATATGTTCAAAGAAGTGTTAATAACTCTGTATGTTTTTGTTATGCAGGGGTCCCTTGTAAAACAGTATCACAATTACTGATGCAACTTACCTTTTGAATAAACTGGAATGAACATTTAAAAAAAATGAAATCCCCCCTGAAAAAAAGACGGGGGAGGAGGATGACAAGTGATATTATCATCTAAGTGTTAATGGGTACTACATAGGATGTGATCATCAAAGTTGTTGGCTGCCTTAGTATAAAGTCCCTAGTTTTCTGCATTATGGAAACTAGAAAAAATATCACCCAATTTGGGTTTGACAACTTGCCATGCTTGCCACTCATACACCAAACTTCTGAATTAGTCACATTTTTAATAACTTTATAACCATCATTACAGAAATGTATGAATGTGATCGATGGTTCCATGATATTTGCTCTGGCAACAATTGCACCAAAGGAAAATCTGCACATGAAATCTAACAAAACCAAATAAACCCTAAGCTATTTCTGAACCAAAATTTTATTATGATCAGAACAGACCTAAGTAAACTCTAAATCCTATGCCCTCTCGCTCTGATATATTAAGAAAAGAGCAAAATTTGCAGTCTGAGCAAATGTTGTGTCCCCTGTGACATCCCGACTCGAAATGTGGACATATATATGCCAAAAGAAATTAAACACATAGGGAATAGAATCCCCAAGGACCTTGTGGGGGGGGGGGGTACTTGGATTATGAATGGATGGGGGTGTGAGGCTCGGGGCTTGTGGATAGGTACCCATGTCTAAGGATTTTTCTCAAAATACGTACCCATGCCTAAGGATTTTCTTTAAAATATAGACCCATTTCCACACATCCCCACCACAAAACAAGGTAAAAGTGATTTTGTGTCTCGCCCACTTATGAAACTAACCAGAAATATGTTGATTTGTGAGGGCATGCAACGGAATTCTGACTGCAGCATAAGCTGCCCGTCCCCTAAGTCCATCTACCATCCAAGTTTGGTTGAAAAGTGACTTACAGAACTTGCGGAGTTATGCGTCATTAGATTTGTGACAGACGACATTTGGATCCTCTACTCTCGCCTTCATCTCTGGTGGGTGAGACAAAAATTACATGTAGGCCTACTGTATATATATACTTGGATTCATCCCCAAGAAAAGTAAACAGAGTGCGTATCACAGCACACAAACCAATAAAGTGGCAAATTTTGAAGGCATCGTACTTAAGACTAAGAGATACAGAACCAGTCAACATTCTTTGACTACCTGTTTCACCAGAGATCCATAGATTTAGTGAACCGAATCTTTTGTTCTCTGGTGAAACAGGTAGTCAAATAATGGTGACTGGAAGTGTATATTCCAATATAGATCTACAGCAGTGAGACACAAGTTTGTAAAATTGCATTTGCGCTCTTTTCAGTGGCCAACTGGCCACTAACAATGACATTTCTGGGGCTTTTCCTGGGGATTCTGTGTCTGTTTTGTTTTTCAGAAATGGACCCATGTCTAATGATTATTCAGTTAAAAAATAGGACACATGGCTAAGAATTTCTTGCAACAGCAAGACCCATGGCCATGTCTAAGGACTCTTGAAAAAAAAAACCCACTGGAGCGGCACGTCCCCGTATGCGATATTCATGTGAGTACCACCCCCTCCCCCCCTCAGAAACCTCTCTCCACCACTCATTCAATGAACACATGCGAGGTAAGTATGCTAGGAAAGAGTTCCATATGCACCCCCCAAAAAAAAAAATAACAAAAGATTGATGAGACTTCCGGTTCGTTCACTTCAGATTTTTCTATAATTTTTTTTACTGTTGCTTACCTTAATTGGGACTTCAACTCACCTCGTATTATCTGCAGTCAAGACCTTTTTCGATATGCTAGCAAGAAGCGCTGATACCAGGTTCTTTAACGATCATCAGCCGATGGTTTGACTAGTCTTGACTCACAGACCCTTTACTAACTAAATAAACCAATGTCTACATGGACAATTACACGCACTAGATCCTGCTCGAAATTTGATGGAATAATTATAAAGCCACATGTATTTCCACTCCCCCATCATATGTTCTATATTAGGGCTAGATATATCATTCTTAACCTTCTCCATGTTTTTTTTTCAATTTTAGTGGGGGGTGCATATGGAACTCTTACTGTATGCTATATCAAACCTTGCAAAATGCATGTCGTTTGGCAATGGATTTTAATATTTTCCTTCATCACACTAATGTGGGGGAATAAAACGCCCCAAAACTTTTGATACTTACAAAAACTACATTACTTGTAAGTTATTCGATAACAACAATAGAAATGTGAATTTTTCTGATCATACAGTATCGATTCAAGTCGTCAGCGCATAATCACTCACACAACATGCGAGGTTAGTAATACTAACCTCGCACAACGCATGTGGTTTCATAGTGGACTTTGACGTTTTCATTCATCACACGAATGTGAGGGAATGAAAAACGCCAAACATTTCAGTATTTCTCCACTTTGGAATTTTGTTTTAATGATTTAAGTTTGTTTTAAAAATGAATTGGAAATTATTTATAAAAGTGTTTTTATCGCTTACCTCCAAGTCTCAACCAGGATACTCCGTTCGATCCGTCCTTAATACTGCGGTGGAAAGTACGCAAACAACAATCGAAAAGCAATTTTTCGCAATTCTCAATTCAAGTCGTCAGCGCATAATAGGAAATTGTACCAAAAATCAACAGGTTGCATCTCATGTATATACTTATTGGTAAAGTACGCCATCTTTTGACAAGATGATGATGAAAGTGGATTGAACGAGCAAAAAATAATGCTGATCGCCTAGAATGCAGCTAGCTTGCAACACCGTAAACAAAGGTACGGTAGGCACTTAAGAACCAAGTTTGAAAGGACACTCGTAAAATTACGTCACTCTCGCGATGAATATTCATTAGATCGTGGTCGTGCGTGTTCAATAAAAACTCTCTGCATGCATGCACTCAGTGTGTATTGAACACGCACGACCACGATCTAATGAATATTCATCGGCGAGAGTGACATAATTTTACGAGTATCCTTTCAAACTTGGTTCTTAAGTGCCTGCCGGCTTTGAAATAATATCGCGCGCCCTCTTTAGGCAAAAGTTGATATCAACGCTGATCAAGAGGCATCTACGTGAAGATCATGAAAAATGCTCTTATTTTATTAAAAAAAACAGCAAAGAGAATTCAACAAACGATCCATATGGTTCGGTAAGTGTCATAGCATAAATATAATGCTTAGCTACAATGTATTGTAAAGTCATAGTTATTTTAGTAAAAAGGGTGTGAAAGATTCGCGTGCACCAGGTGCATATGAATCCTTCACACACAAGACGATTTGAAACCATGAGTGGCGCATAATAGGAAATTGTACAAAAAAAATCAACAGGTCGCATCTCATGTAAAAACTAATAGGTGAAGTACGTCAATTTTTGACTGCAAAAAACAAGACCCAGTTAGAGGAAAAAAATGCTGAGCGCCTAGAACGTTCCAATGGTAAACAAGCAAGCGTGACTATGATTCACGTGCCCTCTCACAGCTCTCTATATCACTAGCTATATTACATGATTTTTTTTTTTTTTAAATACAGACAAATTATACATCACTTGAAAGGTTTTTTCAAGGCAAATTCAATGGTGAAGACCAAATTACAATTGGAGCACCATAACTGAAGCTATGGCCTCTTAAAGGGACGCTATACGCAGAACTTTTCTGCCACCCAAGACAAGTACCCATTGGGTGACAGATCTACAGGTACTTGTAGATCTAAGAAACTTCCATACTTTTTTTTCATGTAGGTTACTAAGTTAATTTGACTAAAATGCAACACAAGAGGTGATCTTGTAGAGCATGGCTGTGTTACCTTCATATTTTTCTTATTCAAACAGCTTCTACATGTATTTGTGAAAATATAGTATACAAGAAGAAAGATAACAAATTAGAATAAGACAAGAGAAATGCATGGAACGCTTTGCGTTGTTAAAAAAATTAATCAACTCTTGGGGGTCTCATTCCTCAACAGACTTTAATCAGAAAATAAAAATGAATGTCCCACTATACTTCCCGGTATCTGTAAGATTTATATCATTCAAAAGTAGAAAATTAAGTTTTGCAAGTAATTTTTTTTTTCTTTCTGTTTGTCCATGTTCACTCTTTATTCTGTATAATTACCATGATGTCTCTTTTTGTTTGCAAATCTGAGAATGCGAGATCAGACAGCTGGAGCTGCAACAGTAGCTAGAAATGTTCTCCACTGCTTAGAATTATAGAATATATTAACATTAAATATATTGGAATATATAAAGTTAAAAAGCAACTTGAAGTCTCTGACATTATCTGAATTTCTACTACATTTAAAATCACATTTACAAAATAATCTCCCTCCTAGTAAACATAATCAAACAGGGACCCATTATTGTGTACATCATGTGAATTGATGAGACAGCTTATTGATATGATGACACAAAACAACAGAATATAGATCATTTTAATACCAGTACCAGGCAGCAGTCAATGCATGGTCTGCGCCTGTACACCATGAAAAAAAAATGAGACTGGAATTAAACGTGCTTTAATTCCCACCTGTTTTTTTTTTCTTGAAATATTAAGTTGAAATTATCATTAATTTATCATCAATACACATAATTCATGCAGAAATCAAATGCACAACTTATCACCTACAACTAATTTCAATGGGTTTAACAATAACATACATGCATCAAGTACCACACCCACGGCCACCACGCCCACTCACTCCTTTCGGTCAGCCATGGCACCAAAATCACACTCTAGGCAGCACAACATGGGCTTGCATTCGCCTCTTGCGCAGCTATGCGACACATTCTTATATATCAAAATTAGATTTTCTGATACAAATACACTTCAAAGAATTAATTTATATCTGATATTTGACTGTTCCCTGGGAAATTTTCTGTTTATACGGCTTTGAAGTAAGAAAATAGAAACACGATTTACCGTAAGTGTCCAAAAAACTCCTTTTTTTAACGAAAAACATTGCCGATATTGAACTGAAATCGTCACTAACTTGTAGAAGAAAGTCTGCCGATTTTAATGATACATAACACATGGTTATTTGATGCCCCTAGAGGGTGTCAACAAGTAAAAGTAACTTGCAAGATTAACCCGGTTCTGGAGTCATATTTTCCAAAATGGCGACTTCCATCGTGTGACGACGGACAGGTGGTGCTCTCGAAAACGGCCTTAAAAACAACATTTTGGCGATGCAAATGTGAGTAAATTGACTAGAAATAAGAAGTTTAGATATAATAGAAAAAGATCGTAACATTTTATGAAAAAAGGATTTGAAATGTTGATACACTGGCTCAATGAATTTTGCCCATTTTGTGTGTTGGCAGAATAGGAAATGTGTTAAACGCGAACCCGTTGCGATCGCTAATATCACTATCAGCTAGATCATACGCAAAAAGTCCAAATGTGAGATTCCACCTTTTGCAGCATCGAGATCAGAGTAATTTATATCATCATTTTTGTAGAAAGACCAAGGGCGAAACATGGCTTCGTATCGTTCGGGAATTTGTTTATGTTAAGTTTTTTTAATTTAGAAAATTGTGATGACATTATCAATGTAAGATCTAGTCAGAGTGTCTAAATAACAAAAAATTCCCTGGAAGTACTTTTTCAGGTGTTGTGCCTTGTACTTTCCTGTGCACTAAACCCGAGTTGGAACCTTTAAGGCTTTATTTATGCTCTTTTAGTTTAGTCTTTGCTCTCCACGCACCATCGCGAACAACTCAGTCTACTGTCACTGACGTAAATATACATTGATGGGACTGAACGAAAAATAAATACAATTGCGTACAACCTTTGGTGACACATTGCAAAAGTTATTACTTATTTACTTAGTAACTTTTCCATTATTTGTCACTCACACTTTGATTGTCATCGTTGTCGATCCCAGCCATGATGCCGAACTATAACTGATTCACCAAGTAAATGAGGGAAGATTTGTCTAGCAGCGGCAGAAGTTGCGACTTGCGTAATATGAGTACCAGGGGTGTCCAGAAGTAGACAAAATAAAAGCAAATTAAATTTTATCACTACACTGCAGTAGTGCCATAGAGATTTAGATTTAGATTTTAGATTTAGATTTATTCATTTTCCGTTCACAAAGCACAACAAAATCAAACAATATATAGTCAATTTTAAAGTACAACATCAATCGAAATAAAGTATAAACAATGAGAACTAATGCAAACTAAAGTTACTTTGACTATAATAACTATATAAAACAGAACGGAGGGGCTTGCCAAGAAAAGCGAAGCTTGTATGGGAGGCAAGCCCCCGTAACTTAGTTTCAATACGTATATTACAATACTATAGTATAAAGGAGAGACGGAAGACAGTTTAAAAGGAGGCTATATACAAAATATCGAAGGTAACAACGAAAGAGTGAACCAAATTAGAATAAATTATACTAGTAATAACAATAAAAATAATAATAAAAAAAAAAAAACATGGTTACAATAATTGTGATTATGAGGGAGGAACAGAGAG
This sequence comes from Lytechinus variegatus, assembly GCF_018143015.1. Lineage (NCBI taxonomy): Eukaryota > Metazoa > Echinodermata > Echinoidea > Temnopleuroida > Toxopneustidae > Lytechinus > Lytechinus variegatus. The sequence goes on from NC_054746.1 coordinate 37,611,863, forward strand.
GCAAATGTAGGGAGAGAGAAAGGGTGCAGGTACAATTGGAGGTGCAAAGAGGAGCATGGCATTTTTTTGTGTATGGTTTTGGTTATATGGTAGATTGACTTGTTTGTGTAAAGTATTGGCAAATAAGCATCTTTTTAAGGTTATGTTTAAAAATTGTGATGCTTGGGGATTCCTTAAAGGCGTTGGGCAAGGAATTCCAGTATACGGGACCAGAAAAGACAAAAGAATTTTTTGCAAGTAAAGTTCGGGTTGGAGGTAGGTGATAAGAGTTTCGTTGTCTTGTAGGATAATCGTGTACAGATGAGTTTTTGCAGAACATAATTGAAAAAATTGCGGGGAGATCATCTTTATTTAGTTTGTACATAAATTGGCCAAGTTGGAACAGATATATATCATTAACTTTAAGGATTTTGTTTTCAAAAAATAATTTATCTGTGTGACATCTGAAATGTGTATGAAATATTATCCTAAGTGCTTTTTTCTGTAACAAAAGTATCCTATGTAATTGTGTTTGAATTGCACAACCCCATGCCAAAATACCGTAATTAATGTATGGTAATATTAAGGTGTGATATAGTGTAAGTAGTGTACGAGATGGAAGAAAAAATTTGAGCCTGTTGATAATTCCAATATTTCTTGAAATTGTTTTGGATATATTATCGATGTGTGGTTTCCATGATAATTCATTATCAATAAGTACACCTAAGAATTTTGTTTCAGAAACATTTTCAAGGACAGTGTTTTCAAAAATGAGATTGTCGGGCAAACTATTTATTCTATTACTAAATAACATGTAATTGGTCTTTTGTAAGTTAAGTGAGAGTTTATTTGCCTTGATCCATTCAGTCACATGCATGAGTTCAGAGTTAACGATCCTAATAAGTTGGTATATGTTATCAGGAGAAAAGAAAATGTTGGAATCATCGGCAAAGAGTATGAATGAAAGTAAATTTGAAGTTTTGTGGATGTCATTGATTTACAGTGCTTATCAAAAAAAGTTTACACTTTGAAAAGCCCTGGGAATTAAAAAACGTTCAACATGTTGGTAATTTTTTTTCACATATATTCTTGGGTTTGGGTCTCATCTATTTAATGAAAGTAAAAGTTTTGACAGAATGTTACACTTGAGTAAGCACTGTCCATTTTTGTAAAGCTCGCAGAAATGCTCGGTTTCAAGCTGTGTCAAGGGGAAAGGGCGAAATCAAACTTACCCTAAGAAACATTTTTCATACATTTCCCTTGCACTTTTAGTCAATTGAAACAAAACGGATACATTCAAGCATTTTGTAACAATTTTGCCACCCAAATTAAATGTCAACACATAGTGTTGCACAACTTTTACCCTTTTTGTGCCTGCTGGATCTGAGGATATAACTGAATCTGAACAAAAGTTTATATCAGACATCTCCAGCATTTTTTTTATCATTTAAAGTGGGGCAAGCCCCCCCCCCCCCATTCCTCCTAGGAAAAATTCCTTTTCTTTAAAATGTAAAATGCCATATTTTCAAAATGAAATGTGCCCTTTTTCCAAAATGAAATACCTTTTTGAAGTAAAACAAAATACATTTTAGGTTAGAAAATCACAATTTCTTTTGGCTCGCGCTTCGCGCTCGCATAAATTATTGTTAAGTATAAGGTATTCGTCCTGTTCATGGTTACAAAAATGCATAGAATGTACTTTTTTTAGGTTGGAGTATTTAACATTTTTGGCTGGTGTTTCGCTTGCATCAATTATTGTTTAATGTACTCATTCTGTTCCTGGTTGTGCTTAGAATATCCAGTTTTTAGGTGAGAAAATCACAATTTTCCAGCTCGCGCCTCGCGCTCGCATCTATAATTATTTAGTCAGATACTCATCCTGTTCATACTAAAATGCTTAGAATGTCCAGTTATCGGATTGGAATATTTTGGCTCACGTTTTGCGCTCCCACCAATTATTGTTTGTTAAGGTATAGTCATTCTGTTCCTGGTTAGATAAAATGCCTAGAATGTCAAATTTTCTCGTTAGAATATGACAACTTTCAGCTCTCTTTGCGCTTGCATTATTTAATTGGTGAGATATGTAGCCCATATCCTATTCATAATTCACTAAATGCAGTCTTCAAAAAGAATCCTTTCCTGGTCAGAATATTAAAAATTCGCGTAAAATAATTTTTATCTTAAACTTCTCTCAGCCATTTCATTCGTCACTACATTTCACAGAGGCAGTGGAGCGGGGCGAAGGCGAAGCAAATATAGGTATATCCCTTTTACAAGAGTAGAGGAGAAAGCCATTTGTGGCTCAGAAGGTTGTTTTTATTTAAGTGATTGCACAAAATTACACTTTATTCCGATTTCCATTTTTATGGGACGCGTTGTATAATCACGGGCATACTATTATGCATGGCTTAGAGTTTGTTTATGTTATAATGTTTCAAACAAGAGATGGCGCAACACCGGTTATTGCATTCTAGTGTTAATGGCATGCGTTAGAGCAACATTATAATGTTTGAAACAAAAGCTGGCGCTAGACCAATTATGGCATACCGATTAAAAAATAAAATAATAATGCATGCTTGTGCAAACTTTTGTGTTTGGATCTAGAAATGCAGGACTCATAACAGTCAATCATATAATTCATAAAATTCTTGTTCTGAGTAGAGGATCTGATGTTTAATACTAATTACATCATTAATAATAATAAAAATGATAATGATAATCTTGGAAGAAAAATTACTATCAGTGATCTATATAAATAGAAGGTAAACAACTTTATGGAAATCGGCGTTTGATGAGAATTGTTATCAGAGACTCAAAAATAAATGAGCCCCCCCCCCGTCGCACCATTCTCGTTGAATTTATTTTCATACTTTCTTGGATTGAAATGAAATTGAAGAAAAAATATATATATGGATGTATTAATTCAAGGGCAGTTACTTTGGTCTCCGAGTTTATCACAGATCCGACTTTATATTTTTTCTTTTATACCGAGATTTTCCAACCACTTCTTTTAAAATATAAATTTCTTTTGTTTGTGTATACGAATTAAAAGCAGGAGAGAGAGAGAGAGAGGGAGGGAAAATTTTGACTTAAAACACGAATAGCATTTCGAGAAATGAAAGGAAAGAAAAAAACAAAAGGATAAAAAAAATTCCTAAGTGCCATAATACTCTCAAAATAATGATTACTTGTTTTTTCACAACGTATTATAATAATAATAATATTCCGCATTTATATAGCGCTTAATACATCGGAACGACGTCTCTAAGGGCTTTACAGACATATTATTACCCCGGTCATCGGATCCTTGCATGCCCGTATTATAAACGTCTATTTCATTTAACATCTTTGAAAAAAGGCATTACATAGATTTAACAAAACTTAACACGTGTCCAAGTCTTTTCAATTAAACAATATACAGGGTTTTTTTTGCTCTGAATTATGTATTCTGACAATTCCTATCATTGTGTTGCAGATAGACGCAAGCACTCCGAATGATTCATATTTTAAGTGTAACTACTATCAGATTCAAAGGTTTTTAATATCTTAAACAACACGGTTGTTTAAAGTTTTAAACAACTATTATAAAGTTCTTTACCGTCATGTACGAGCAGGCGCCCCATATGTTATGTAATATAAAATGCATAAATTGAATTAGAACTAGAAATTTCTTTCCATTCAGAGCGGGCGTGAAATAATTTTTCTGTTGATACTGAATGTAAAATAAAAACAGAAATTACATTTTGTTAATTTTCTTTGGCGAAATATGTGGAAGCTGCTGGAAGATGATGTTACAAATAAAACAAAACTATGTTCCAAAAAATTGTTCCAATCATTTATGGATTTTCCTCAAACCTTCGTTGATATTTTTGATATTATTTTTCTGCTAATTTTGAAACAAACTTTTCGTCAAGGTGAACCCCTATAACAGATAATACAGATATCCTTTGAAGCCTCAGTTAATGGTAATATTTGAGAACTGGTTGTTCGACCTACAATTCTATCTCACCCACACAAAGTATTGCATACAAGTATGTAAGGTGTTCAATGCACCAAGCTCTATGGTTAATATGGATAATCAAAAGTATACTGGTAAGCCACTGATCAGTGTGGTAAGCACAGACTAGTTATGTTATAATGTTCCAAACAAAAGATGGCGCTACATCACTTATTGCATTCTAGTGTTAATTGCACACTTTAGAGCTACATTATAATGTTTGAAACAAGAGATGGCGCTAGAGCACTTTTGGCATACCTACACTGCCTGCATGTCCATAGTCTTTTGTTTTGGGAGCTGTAAATGCAGGACTCATAATTATCAAGCACACAATTTATAACATTCTGGCTCTTAAGAAAGATTGTGATGTTTTAATAACGATTATATATCACCGGTAGTAGAAGTAATAATAATACTAATAACAATAATGATGATGATGATGATAATAATAATAATGATAATAAGGGATGGTGCTTCATGACATAGAATGGTTGCGACATTAGATAATATTTCATTCTAAAAATTAGCATATAGAAGTGCAGTGATCTAATTTATAGAAACTCAATTTAAGAGCTTTGTTTTGAAATCAGTATAAATCGGTTTTATACAAATTCGCGTTCAGTGAGAATTATCAGGTGCTCAAAAAGAATTCTTCAATTAAGCACGTCTCCTGCTGAAAATGAATGACCCCCCATCCACCCAGTTCAACATTCTTGTTGTACTTATTTTCATACTTTATTTCATTTGAATAAAAAATGACATAGAATTATTAATTTTAAATGATGTTAGCTAGGTCTACGAGTCTACGACTGTAAGGTTTTTTAATAAAAAAAATTCCAACCACTTATTTTTTAATATAAATTTCTTTCAAAGGTGTATACGAATTGGGTCTATGATAAAGTTATCATGAATAAAAAGCAAGACAGAGAGAGAGAGAGAGAATTCTGACATTAAAGCACTCTGAGTTAAAATAAAGGATGAGAAAAAAGAGGAGAAGAAGGAATAATGATGGAACTTTAGAAAGGGGACGTTTCGGCAGCGTTGGTCCACGAAACCCTATTTCAATTCAGAAATACCTCAGTCAGCCAAAATATCCATTGGCTGCTGTGGAAGAAAGGTAAAAAAACCACATCATTTAGGCCTATAGATTCAAATAAGTTTCTTATCATTGATAATACTACTACTGCTAGTAAGTTACAAATTGTGTGCTTGATCATTATGAGTCCTGCATTTTTAGCTCCAAAAACAAGACTATACGGACATGCTGCATGCACGGAAATAATTTCCATTGCTGCAGGCAATGCAGTTATGCTAAAAGTGGTCTAGCGCCATCTCTCATTTTAAACATTATAATGTAGCTCTAACGTATGCAATTAACACTAAAATGCAATAAGTGGTGTAGCGCCATCTCTTGTTTGAAACAATATAATATGACTAAACTATATATTCTTCACATACGAGTATACTTGTAATTATGCATTAAATTAGTGCATTGCACTCACTGAAAACTTATATTCAATGATTTGTGTGGATTAAATAGAAGTGTAGGTAGAGTAGCCATTTTTCAAACATTACCATTAATTGAGGCTTCTGAGGAATTCTGCATTAGTTACCTTGGCGAAAAGTGTTGTTTTAAAATGGCAGAAAATAAGTGGGGTTTAAGGAAAATCCAAAAATAATTGAAATAAGTTATTAGAATATCATTTTTTATTGAAGGTTTTACGGTAAACACCATGTATGTAGTCCTGAAAAGGACTGTTTGTTATTCTTTCTTGATTGTATGTTAGCTCTGAAAAGAACTGTTTTTGACGTTTCGACCAGCGTGTTCTGGTCGTCATCGGAAAAAAAAAATTATTTGTGACTTCATATGCAAGCAGTTTCCCCGTATATCGCCGAGGACAAAAAATCTTTATAATTTTATTTTCTCCAAATTGTTTTAGAATCATTATTTTACCTAATATATCAAGAACAAAAAAAAATCATTTCACATCCTCTCCTGAAAGAACCAGTTTTTTTAGTTATCATGAACCATTAAAAAACTTAGATTTATGCAAAATTCTATAACGACACCAGGGGAGCGTTTCATCAATATTTTCATCCGACAAGTTGTCAGATTTGACATCTTTCCTTGATTCTGATTGGCTGAGAGGCACTGTTCCTATGGTAACTGTCGGATAAACAGATACTTGAGGGATAAACGTCCGACAAGTCCTTTCATGAAACGCTCCCCTGCTTGTGTATGACGTCATGAACTTTACAGTAGAAACATGATCATTATTAAAATAAATTAACATAATTATCAAATTATTTATAAAAAAAACAAAGTAATGAAAAAAATGTTTCGGGTTTTAAACACTTGTTCGTTTTATGCACTTTTGATTTTGATAGTCAATAAAATAAAATGGTAATTTATTCGGAGTATTTTAATGTTGAGTCTTTCTGTAACACAATGGTAAAGATATGGTTTGTCCAAGATATTTTATCAGTGATTATCACATTGTCACATCTCCACTTGTTCTAATGTATTTTATTATATGAAATTAGGTTTATTCAATTTTTTTCCTCCAAGAACTAGAAAAATTGGATTGACAACTGATTTAGTGCATTAGATATTTATTGCTGCAACTTGTTTCATTATAAGGGAGACTATTCACTCAAGTATGAAATAGTGAAAAAATATGGTTTCATGTAATAGCATAAGAAAACGGAAAGTGGAGATGTGACATCATCAGCCCACCTAATGAATATTCATGACGACTGTTTTCACAAAATATCGCTAAACTTTAAACTTCAATAACTTTATTATTTGTTATCCGATTATGATGAAATTTTCGGCATTTTGCTCAGTGAACTCTTTTCAGCCCGGACCATCCCTTTAAACTGAAACCGAGTTGGAACAAGTATATAGCTTCACTAAGTAAAAGTGTTCCGTATAATAGATGAAGATAGGAGAGAGGGAAAAACAAAACAACAAAAAAATCAGTCAGCCAGCCAAGGAAGGTCATTTTGGTAAAGAAAGTCATAGGACTGATCCCCATCATCAAATTAAAAGACAAAAGAGCATTTAGCGTGGTCCCTTTAAGTTATTGTTTTGTTTGTTTTTCCTTTTTTTTAATAAGTTTTTATTTTTCATTCAATTAACAGAGTATAATAAATATAATGATAATAAATGAAACAATATACAGTGCATCACAGAAAAAGAATGAAAACGTAATTTAGTATATTCTTTAAAATATCATTATTAATACACTTGCTTTATGATATGTACATGAATAGAAAGATGTTTCTCTTCTTTCATTATTTTGAGAACAATCTCGAGAAGAATCTCAATGTTCATAATGCACGCATGACTGAGTTGGAAAGAGTAGTGTAGATTATAAGCATGATAAATTAAAAATCACCTACATACAGACATAGTAATGTATGCATTGTCCAATTGTAAACTTTTAGCGCTCTCAATAATAACTCATCTCAATGATCTCATACATGTATTTTCATTTCTTAAAGCCCCATGCACTTTCAATGCACCGTTATAGCACGACCATAGTCATGATAGTTGTTTCCTTTCTTATTAGATATTAGGGCTATTGTACTTATGATTCTTAACACAAATCCCCTATCATGTTCGCATTTCCCTTTAATTGAAATAACTTTAATTTTCATCTCTGCAGATTAAGTTTACCTTATAAAAGTTCAAATCCGGGTCCCAATTCATACAAAATAATTTGTATCGTTTTCACCACATCTGCTAGTTATAAATGTTCCTACTACACTCTAAATTCCAAGGATTTAACATAAATCCAGATCGGCTGTGAATAGTGATCAGCCGGATATAAGATTAAGATTCAAACCATCAGGATTTAAACATGAAGCTAAAAGATTTGAATTTAAATCATTTGAGATTTAAAAGTCCTAAATATTAAAAATGAATAAAAAAATATTGGCTGGTCACCATTCACAGTCGATCTGAAATTACTTGAAATCCTTGGAATTAGAGTGTAATGAGTATTTAATTTTTTATAATGATTTCGGAATCGTGTAACCAAAGAGGGATGTATCTGCGACATATCGTTTTGAGAACTTAGAAATTTGGGAAGGGGTAATCTCTTGGAGGTATCTCTTCATTACGTCGATATCAAGAGGAGAATCATCCAGCTGAACTTTAGTGACGTTTATATCCAAACCATATCTTCTCGTGATTATTTTGATATCTTCCTGAAATGTCTCATACTTTCCAAGGAATCCATAGTCAACTCCACAGAGATGACATAGACGGTATATCTCTCTCCATCTGTCCTCACCTTTCCCTAACAACCTGTTTGTCGAACTCGAAACATGATCTACAAAATCTGGAAAAGAAACCGAATAGTTGGAATGGTCATCTTTCGCTGAATGACGTTTCTCTTGTTTAATTTTTGAAGTGAAGATTCGTCTTATCTCTTTGACTGATTCGTCAATCTCAGACAATTGCCCTTTTTGTTCAAATATTGTTAAAAACGCAGAAAGTAGCCTATAATACGGATTCCTCGTAAAGATAAAAGATGAATATTCCTGTAATATCGACTTGACTTTCTCTGTTTTATATTGACTCAACAGGCGAGGTGTTCGTCGATTCTCAACTCCATCATCATGCTCCTGGTGGATGCGGCCATCATGCAATCCCCAAATTTTCTTTAATGTGTTGCAGCCAGCGTGTGGTATGCAACAATAAAACAACTTCAACTCTTCCATCACGATAAAATGATCTAGGGTGGACACTTGTTTGGGATTGAGATGGTTGTACAAACGGAATGAAGGAGGCATCATCATGGCCTTACATCCGCTTATAAGAGCTTCCTTCCTCCTATTCTATCAGATCAAAGAGAATAAGAAAAGAAACATACAGCTTATCTGAGGAAAAACAAAGTAAAATGATTCTGGGCTTCTCAATTATGTTCATTGTTCTTCAAGTGATTATAATAACAGGCAAAAGCCCCCTCAACCAATCATTTAGTTCCAAAGCAACTTTGTTCAATGCAATTCATCATGATGATACATAAAGCCTCAATACAAGAGATGTTTCTCAACATATACCATGAAGGATAAATGTGCAAGTTCCATCATAATTTGCCACCATAAAATATCAGGGGAATTTATATGCATTGAGTGGATGAAAATATTTGTCTTGTACATTTATCTTTGCATTATAAATCTATTTGTAAAAGAAATTCTCACCTGTCTTGCTTCTTCTCTTCCAATACCTGGTCTGTTCGATTGAAGCTTTGTTTCACGATTCATTGTCCTTAATAATCCGAAACGTCCGCTTGGTATATATCCTTGAAAAGAAAACATGAAACTAAAAATGGCAGTGATCGTATATACAGATGATATAATATTTTTCAAATCTCCGCAGACAACATAGTAGGGTGGGTCTTCAAATTATTATGGTACTTCGGTGGTGGAGAGGAAAAGTACCCCCGACTTCTCTATGAGCTTACAAGTTGGATGCATGCACCGCCGAAGAACTATTGAAACAAGAATTTTGATGAAATGAAAATATCAAAAGAAGAAAGATGAGGAACATACCTGAGTATAAGTAGGAGATGATAACTGTCACTAATAACATTATTCCCAAGACAAACCATATTGACCAAATAGTGGGCCTAGACATGATTATCACCACAGAACTCTAAATCAAGTATGTTTAAATAGTTTTATCATCAAGCTGCTTATGAACACTCACTTTATACTGCTCAAACATTTGCCAAAGGGTCAACAGATGGATTCACAGGGAAGCGTCTTCAGCTGAATAAACAAAAAAGTGAGGATCTATATCAATCGAGACGGTTCTAGTTGATCAATGTTTTCATCCCGTATCCCTGCATTATAATTATTTTCTCATCTCCCTTATCACATTACACGGCCGTTAGGGAAAGAAGGTGGGGGAGGAAGGAGGGGGTTCGATAATCGTTAGAAAAGTATGCCCTCTCGAATATTTGTGCTTTTGCACTTTTACAAGCTGAAATATGAATTGTTTAACTTATAGACCATTTATGACAAATTGCCCCTCTTCTCTTTCGATGAAAGCGGTTTCATTACTTATTTTGTAGGTTTTTAATGAATTTAAATATTCTGTTTCAAACTAGTAGTCTGGGGAAGTATATTATAGGTATGTTAGTCAGGTCATTGTATATGCACAAAGTAGATATTTTATGTTCTGATTGTCAAATTTTCTCTGATAAAAAATCCTTTAAAAATAGACAAGTTCAGGTCATTGAACTATATTGAAAAATCAAGTTGACCAAAGTTTCATGACCACTGGCAAAATAGTTGTGATTGTCCTTTTCTCAAAACTATTGCTGCAATGATATGCTTACATATTATGAACGACAAGAAAATTGTTAAAAGTGTATATACCTGAATGAACGAATTGATATCAAAATACTTTCTCTTGGATTCCCATCTATACAAGATTCATAATCTTTTACATGTTTTAGTTGACGGAATGGCGCATGTTTGACCGCGTCTCACAATTCACACTCTCTCCTATCATCATTTCTATGATAGAATTTACAAAGTTTAATCAGCTAATGTTTATTTTGAGTACCAACAGGTGTGTCAATCTATCGATATTGGTGTTTGTCGTCAATAATTTCACTTCTTATGACAAAGTTGTTGTTTAGGAATAGTTGAAAAAGGATAACATATTGAAGTGGAAAAGCATATAGACCGACATGATGATGGTGATGACGATGATGGTGACGACGACGATTGTGGTGGTGGTGATGATGATGATGATGATGATGGTGATGATGATGATGATGATGATGTTGATGGTGATGATGATGATGATGATAACGACCATATAGACGGATTCATGTGTTTTCCAGGTCTGACAAGAGGACCTGGCGTGGACGCAGGGACAGGTAGGCACATGCAGGAACACGCCCTATAGAATCATTCAGCCCAAATAATGCATCAGTTGTTTACTGCATTTTTTTTCATAATTATTGCCCCGGTTTCCTTTTTTTCAGAAAAAAATATTATGTTGAAAAATTAGATTTGGGAAAAAAGGCCTAGTGGAGCTATTTTCTACAAATCAAGATTACGAAGTGTAACCGAAAAATCGCACCCGCCGGGCCCATTGGCTTCGTTGGATTGGACGCATTTTTGTCCCACTCGCTCTTGATTTGTAGAAAATAGCTCCACTAGGCCTTTTTTCTAAAAACTAATTTTTCAACATAATATTTTTTTCTGAAAAAAAGGAAACCGGGGCAATAATTATGAAAAAATGCAGTAAACAACTGATGCATTATTTGGGCTGAATGATTCGGTTCCCCGTCAGTAATACATGATGAGAGAGGGCAGTATAGTGTATATTGCACAGAGATATATACTTATACATCTCTATGGTCTATTGATAACTCTGGCAGCCGTCTGGTAGCCGTAACCTTTTCACAGAAAAATCCTAATTCCTTTTTTATGCAACGCTGTTTACTATATCAACCTTACTGTAGTTATTTTAAAACAGAATTTTAAAAATGTATAAAATCTTAAACAACAAAATTTATTTTTTAGTAGTTAATCATCAATAAATCAAGCATGGTTAAACAACTACTGAAAGGTTCACATGGTAAACATTATGTGTAAAATTTTAAAAAGCATTTTTACTGTGTAAAGAGAACCCTCATGTGCTTCCCCTCCCATTTGACGTGAGAGTGGAATTTGTCCCTTCTTCTTCTTTTTTATTTTGCTTAATTTTTTGGGGGGTGACAAATTTCGACGGCCAATTAAACTGAAAAAGGCAGAATTGATCACTTTTCCGTGACCCACATTACAAGATTTTGTTCCGCCCCTTCTGAAGACCTAGTAATACTTAAAATCTAATGATAATGAAAAAGAAACATTATGACAATGTGATGTCAGACAGGTCGCTGGACTAGTATTGTAAAAATGTGCATAAGAATGTGAATAATATTGTTATACGAGAGTCATTTGGCTCTGATTGAGACGTGCGTGCCTCCCTATACGCTGGTATTGAGATGTACCCAATATGTATATATTTGATTTATGTCGAATTTGTGTATTGGCAAACAAATCGTATTGGTGGCGTTAGAAAAGGGAAGAAAAAATGAGAAAACTTGTGAGAGAAGACTTAGGTCTAGTCTACCCAAGAAAAATGTTGATTTGAATCAATAGAGAAAAATCCAACAAGCACAACGCTGAAAATTTCATCAAAATCGGATGTAAAATGGGAAGGTTATGACTTTTTAAAGTTTCGCTCATTTTTCACAAACAGTTATTATATGCACAACTCAGTGATATGCAAATGACAGAGTCAATGATGTCAATCACTCACTATTTCTTTTTTTTAATTATACAATATTTCAATCTTTACATATTTGACATTAAGGACCAACTTTAATGCTTCATAAATGTTAAAACAATGGTAATACCAAATGTTCAGGGAGGAATGGAACTTTGTTTCATAGGACAATAAGGAAAAAAAATGAGAATATTTCATATTTCATATCAGATAAAAAATGTTTTCCACTCAGAAATACTGAGTGGATAACATCATCAGTCATCACTCTCTTCATTTGCATACCAACCAGTATTTGCATATAACTGTTTTGTGAAATTAAGCGAAACTTTAAAATGTCATTCTTATTTTACATCAGATTTTGATAAAATTTCTATGTTATATGCTTGTTGGATTTTACTATTTTATTCAAATCAATTTTATGTTGGGGTACGTGGACTTGTTCGAAAGGGAGGGGAAGAATTATTGACATATAATTTTTCTTCTTCTTTTCATTTGTATTTTTCATATTTTTGTTTCATTCATTGTCATTATTTTTCTGTTCTGCCCCCTTCATTGTTATTGCCTTGTCAAGAAGAAAATCTCTAAATTTTTTCTTCCTTTTTTTTTCGTTTTCATTTTGTCTGTTTCTGTGCATGTCGTACCGAAATAGCAACGATGATCGGATGACGATAATATATTTTATATAAAAAAAGACTGATTTTAACGACATCAATCATGGAGATGGGGAAAGCAATCAGTCAGAAGATCAGGGTAAGTTGGCGATTGGGAGACTTTTTGTATTTATGAATGTGGTTCATCTAATTACAATCGGATTTTTTACTGTTATTTTGATGCAAAATGCTGGAAAACCCTCTGCCGCGGCTTCGCCTTGGTCCTACATATTCATGTTTGTGTGTGCGTTTGTACATGTGTGCGTTTGTACATGTGTGCTACAAATATGATAACTTAATATCAAATATGGTAGGCCTTAGTCTTAGACAGGAATAACCGTCGTTTCTGGGGATTTATTCAACAATTTCTGACATTTTACTGTAATCCCCATTCACCGACGGTAAAGTGTCCGTGTGGGCTCCCATTTGTTATAACCCCAGCACCTTTGTCCGACCAGAGTCCAAAGTTTGAGGTTCTTTTTACTTTTACACATCGAGGTTACAATCTAAGGATATTTAAACTAAACATTCTTAATATTTAAATATTCAATTTTACAAAAATTTAAACGATATAGATGAAAATGCATGAAAATTATACTTTACCGATGTTTAGTTGGGTACGACACAGGAAAACAGGTCAAAATGGCAGCCAAACTATGAAAACGAACGCGGAGAGGGCGTCAACAATGTACGAATGTGATATCGATATTGGAGAAAATGGCTTAGATGACAGATTTCTCAATCATCCAGTGGATTTTTTTATCAATAAATCCGGTCCAAGGTATGCAATTACTTAAATTATTTGTATTTCCCTGAATTTCATAATTAAATTTCGCTCAAAAAACAGTTTTAAATCGCGATCTATAAAACGCTAGTTCACTATACGTTGTCTGTAGCCACGGACCCCCAACCACTTCAGTCTATGTATGGTGAGTGGAGCCAACGCAGTTCAGCGGAACAACCAAAATACAGAGACTGAAGCTTTTGGTCTAGGTAGGCCTAGGCCTAGTGCCATTGCAGCATTGCCACTGCTAGACAGCTGGCAGCCGCCTGTTTCGAGGAGTTTTTAACATTTAAAAAAAATTCTCCTTGTACACAGACAGCTCGTTATCATGCAGCTACCATTAGGGGACTTGCAATGCAAAATCCCCCCGTCGGGGCTCTTCAATTTTTGTCTTATTTTTAATTTAATGAATAAAAATTTTGAGAATTAACGCAACCAAAATGCAAATTAATATTCCCTCTTGGCATTAATTGCCAAAAAACAGAGAAAAATCAAGTTAAAAGGAACAAAAACAGTGACTTACCTTGGCTGTCGCGCAAATTCACTTCCCCGTTTTATCTGATCCTACATAAACATATGGCCATCGAGTCCCCTGTACAGATCGCGCTATAACCAGATAACTGTAGCTGTATTTGGTGAGTGAAGCCAACGGAGTTCAGCTGAACAACCAACATAACAGAGACAGAAGCTTTTGGTCTATGCCACTGCCAGTGGCAGTGGATCGAAGACCCTAAATTCGTATGATTTGCCAAATTGATATTACCGAACACAATCATAGCAAATACTAGACAGGAATAACTGTCGTTTCTGGGGATTTATTCAACATTTTCTGACATTTTACTGTAATCCCCATTCACCGACGGTAAAGTGTCCGTGTGGGCTCCCATTTGTTATAACACCAGCACTTTTGTCCGACCAGAGTCCAAAGTTTGGGGTTATATAACACATCGAGGTTACAATCTAAGGATATGTAAACTACAAATTCAAAATATTTAATTATTCAATTTTAAAATACTTTAAACGATATAGATGAAAATGCATAAAAATTATACTTTACCAATGTTTAGTTGGGAAAAGCACAGCTAATCGATCCAAATTAAGGCAGCCAAACTATGAAATATTTACAAACGAACGGAGAGGGCGTCAACAATATACGAATGTGATATCGATATTGCATTCTACCAGCACACCTACAAGGCAATAATACGATACGATACACTCACGAAGACAAACGATAATAGTTATAATCGTGATATATCGAGACATTAACGATAATGACGTCATTCAAGATGGCAACTTGCATGAAAAACCGTCAGGTCAGGAGAAAATGTCTTAGATGACAGATTTCTCAATCATCCAGTGGATTTTTTTTCAATAACTCTGGTCCAAGGTATGCAATTACTTAAGTTATTTATATTTCCCTGATAATTAAACTGTAAATTTCGCTCAAAAAACAGTTTTAAATCGCGATCTATAAAACGCTAGTTCACTATACGTTGTCTGTAGCCACGGACCCCCAACCTCTTCAGTCTATGTATGGTGAGTAGAGCCAACGTAGTTCAGCGGAACAACCAAAATACAGAGACTGAAGCTTTTGGTCTAAGCAAACACATAATATTCTCATGAAAGTCACCAAACTTTCACTGTAAATACCTACAAATGCCAACGAAATAGACTAGATCAGTGTTTGTTGAAATTGGTTTCTTTTTTTACGATCAGCTTCCGATCGATCGGACACCTCTCGCTTGTGAAATGTTTTGGTCACATCACTTGATTTGAAAAGGTATTGTATATTACCGAAGATGGGAAAAGTTGTGAAAACAGCAAAATCATGGGCATGACCGGTGATCTATTTTAATCATATTTTATTGTATTGAGAATATAACATTGTATAAAGACTAAAGAAAATGTCTTTTTGAAAATTTTTCATCTTACAATTCAAGTTCCCTGGCTTTGGAAGGATTAGATTCTAGAATATAATCTATGCTAAGTTTTAAGTGTATGAAATTATTTATGACGCATATAATGCATTCTTTTATGATGCGTATAATGCATTCTTTCGTTCTGTAATAAAAGGATGGTCGGTATACTAATTACAGTGAAAGTTCCAATTTTGCCCGTCCTCTATGCACATTGATATAGGCAGAATCCCTGGCTTCGTGGAGAGTAAGCTAACGTTAGTGAATGATTTTTAGTGTCTAGGAGCCTCCTGGCTATCTTTCGTGTTACTGATTTCTTATGATGCTCCGTATGTGATGCTTTTAAAAGTAATTAATAGCAAACATAATTTATCCATTGAAGTGAATGAAAGCTATTGCTCACATATGATGTAGTATTCATGTATAAAGTGTACAAAAATCAGTTTAAAAAATTAGCTAAATAATGTTATAGTTATATAAATTGTCAAAAGTTGCCTCATAATAAATGGACCAAACAAAAGACAGTCCTTGCAAAGTTTCTTTTTGGGTTTCCGTTGGTGGTGCTACGCTAATTTAATTATAAACCAGAATTCAAACCATCGTTGAGTTTTATAAATTTGCCCATATTCATCATATGCGCCATTCTCTTGATTATTTGATGAAATACTGTAAAATCCATAATTACCATTGTACTAAATTGATGCCTGTTTTTGTGTTGCCATGATTGAGCTTGCAATTTTCATAAGTGCAATGTTTTTAACAGTGGACATGACTTTAGAGATACCAGTAATATTTTATTCATATATTATTAAGCTTTACCTGTCTTTATTTTTTTTTCAGTCAGAAAGCAGATTGTTGTTTGGAACTTTTTTCTTTCTTTTAATACAGGAAGCCATAAGAGCTAAACTGATTGACCTGGGAAATTATGTTGGTAAGTAATATATTAGTATTCATCATCAGTGGATTTACTGCAAAATATTTGCAAGAATGTTATAATGTAATCATGCACAATGTTATTCAACAATTCATTGTTCAATAGCTACATATATACAAAGTATTGAAATTGTAAATTAGCTGGAATGCTTTTGTACCTTTGCCTGTTATACATTGGATGTCCATCTGTATGTTTCAATTGCAATTAATAAGGAACTACTTGATGGATCAAGTTCAAACTTGAGTCATGTATGCAATTTGGTCTGATTGGTTTTAGGGATTAACAGGTCAAAGGTCTCGTAACTCACAAAATACTAGAATGCCATTTTAGACACTATCTTTTGGTTTGGCCAATGTACGCATAAAGGAATTTATGTACATGTAGGAGATCTGGATAGAGTTTGCAGTCATAAAGTCAAGTTAATACAGGTGTTACATGTATGTACATGAAATTTTTCTCATTGATGCATTTTCATTCAAGACTATTCAATGGATAAACTTCAAACTTGGCAGTTATTGGAGTGTGGTGGAGCTGATTAGTTTTGAGGATTGCTAGGCCAAAGGTCAAGGTCGTAGAAGTCATTATGTGCTTGAATAAGGGCTTGTTGTAAGATGGATCATATTAAGCATTATAAAGAAAAGTGATCGAATCTGATTCAAGAGTCACTAGGTCAAAGGCAAAATAGATCATGGATCATTGTTTGAATAAGTGTATCCAAGACAAAAAATCAGAAGTAAACTCTGACACTGTTCTCATATTTTCTGAAACTAGTTTACTGGAAATAAATTCAGGAAACCAATTTGGAAGATCGCTTTGCTAGCGTTACCATTTGATCAGCTGAAAGTGGTTTTCAAAACCCTTCACGTAAAATGGCCTCATTGCTAGGGAATGCTCTCAGTGGGGGTCACATGTTTCGCACAAAATTCGAAACTGCAGTCTGCAGCATAGACATTCTACACACAATGTGTGGAGTAGCGCACTCAAAATGTGCGAAGATCGCTTCCTGAAGAACGGAAGTGTCCTCACACTAAAACCAGTTTAACGAGACAAAGCAACCTTGAAAACTACATCGCTAGGTGTCTTTCCGAACCGTTTTGGAAGATCACTTCCAAGACCGCTTCGACCGTTCTCAAACTAGTTTCCAGTAAACTAGTTTTAAGTTGGTAATGAGAACAGGGTCTCTGTTCATGAATGCTTGTTAAACAGACAATCTGATTAGATAACGATATATGTATAAATTCGTTAATTGTATATTGTGCAGTGTATTTCAGATATGGCAAAAGCAGAGTCATACATTTTGACTGCATGCAGTTTAGAATTTGTGCAATACATTTTGATAATATTTCAGCCAAATATTTAATCATATACTGATAGTGATAATCTATATGGAGAAAACAAATATAGTTCATGATTAAAAGAGATGAGGCACCTTGATATGTTTCTAATTGCAGATGAAGAGTTACCAGACTACATCATGGTGATGATTGCTAACAAGAAAACAGAAGCACAGATGAAAGATGATCTTACTCTCTTTTTGGGTACTAACACAGATAAATTTTGTGGATGGTAAGATTAGCTTCAGATTATTTGCAAAACTTCTCTAAGTAATATGAAACTAAGTAAAAATCAAATTCAAGTAGTCAAAATGCAGTATTTTCAAAATTGGTTTTTGTGTTATTGTCATAGAAAAAAAACTAAAAAAGTATTACAATAACTTTTTTATTAGTAAAGAAGTATTCCAATGACATTGCAGACATAAAAACAATAAATACAAGAAGTTTATCAATAAATTAAAGGGAGTCTGTGAAATCATAAATCCAAATCCTAAATTCCTTGTTCCTATGCTAATTTACATGATCCCCCATCCAAAATTACTGAAAGACATGTACACTGAAATTTGCCTACAAAGTCAATCATACATTTTCTTAGAATATGTTAGTCTCAATGGTTATTCATTTGGTGTATGTCAAAATTATGTTTAATCTTATCTATCAATTTCTGCAGATTGAGATAACAAGAATTTGACTACTTTATTTTGTCATTTATATTGAAGAATAAATGATCAAGGTATGATTTTAAAAAGACCTCTTATTATTGTACACTTGCATTAAATTGACTAGAAACTGAAAATAATAGATGAATGCGTGACATTCATTTGATTATATTCCATGTTAACAAGGAGGAGGATAAGGTGGATTATTGATTTTCACTAATTTGTTCTTTTGCAGTCTTAACATGTTGTTACAGCACTGTGAATATCCTACTCTTATAAATTATTCAAGGATTCAAATTATTGCTCAAGATTATAATGTAATTATAGTATATTTGTAAAAAGGTAAAGAAAAATTAATTTAGCACTGTTGAATAGTCAGACTTGTTGATTTGTAGAATGAATGGGAGCCAGATTGAGGTCTGCATGTATGCCAATGTGTAAAGTTTCTTGTGCCTCTATCATTGTTACTATTAAGGCTTCAAGGTGTCCTCAATAAGCTACAAGCAGCAAGAGATGAACAGAAGGAGAAGAAAGAAAAATCTAAAGACAAGAAGAAAAAAAGTAAGAAAAAAGATGAAAAAAAAGAGAAAAAACACCGGTCTACAAGTGAGAGCAAAGCAGATGACAATGGAGAAGGGAGCAAATCATCAGCTGAGAAAGATATTGTACAACAACCAAAAGAAATGACCCCATCAACTGAAGTCACGAAGATCAGTGAACCTGTTGATGAAGCAAGTCAGAAACCTGCACAGGCTGCTCCCGAAACCATCACAGAAACTGCTACTTCTTCAGAGTCTGCACCAGCACCTTCCTCAACTCAACCTGTAATATCCCTCATCCCAGACACTAATGATTTCTTGGATGAAGAGATTAAGATGAATGAAGCAGCAAAGAAACCAGCTGCTACCGACTCTGTAAAGCCTACACAAGTGAAAGGCAAGGTCAAAGTCCAGACTATTGCATTGCAACCACAGACATCACCCAAAGAGAAAGCCAAAGAAGTCAAGGTGGTGCCTAAAGCAACAAGGGAGCATTCTCTTCCCATCACTGTTACTATGGGTGGAGGGAGCTCTAGGATGCAAGCTAAAGTTAGTCCAGAGTCTGCCCCTGCTAGAGGCTCAGTCAAGTCACGCCTTGGTGTTCCTGCCATCAAGAGAAAAACAGAAATGGAGGGGAAAAGGACCTTCACTACAATGTCAACAGTAGTCAAAGTACCAGTAAGTCTTGATTTTGAAACCGGAAATTATTAAAATCACATGGTTTTGATTTTTAGGGGGGAAAAATCTCCCTTTTATAAGCTACATGTAACCTGATGTAAAACTAAAAATACAATTTTTAGGGTTCCATGACTTACGCTCTGGCGACATTTGCATTGCTATAAATTCCAAACACTAATCGAATGACTCACTTTAATCTTGGCTTGAAAACTACATGTATATCCTCCCTAAATCTAACCCTAAACCTAACATGAAACCCTATTTCAACCTTAAACCTTACCCTACATCTTAGAAGGAGTAAAGCCTAGAGCAATTGTCGCAGGAACGATTGTTGTGTTACCTGTGTTAGACACCCAAACTTTCAGAACCAGGGTATTGTCTATGTTGAGGAGGGGTTATTGATTCTCCTTATCCCTTTTTATTAACTTCCTGTGTATCATTTTTACCTCACAAGGGTGTATTGATTTTTTTCTTAGAAAATACACGTA
The DNA here is from genome assembly GCF_018143015.1 of Lytechinus variegatus. Classification (NCBI taxonomy): domain Eukaryota; kingdom Metazoa; phylum Echinodermata; class Echinoidea; order Temnopleuroida; family Toxopneustidae; genus Lytechinus; species Lytechinus variegatus. Next base: position 37,632,129 of record NC_054746.1, read on the forward strand.
TGTACATTAATTTTTCCCCTTAGAGTTTATGAAAGTGAATGTATCCTTAATAGGACTGCCTCTTTAGGTCATAAAAGAGATCAATTTACACCAAATGTAAAATGGACCACTAAACTATGATCTCATGTTTTACTTGAAAGGTTTGAAATAGAGACCGAATGCATAGTTGCACAATCAATCATACATGCCATGTATACAGAAGTATAAATACCTAGAAATATTGGAAAATAGAAAATCAAGTACAGAAAGTCTGTGGTTGTTCCAGGGCAAATAGGCTTTGTATGGTAAATATTTTGTTATGCAATTACAATTGAAAAAAAAAGTCCTCTGGTGTAAAATGGTGCAAATGAAGCACTCAAAGACTTAACTGATTGTAATTGTGTGTCTTATTTTTGTAGATTGTTTCCATGAAAAGGCCAGGTCCAGGGTCTGTCATTGGTCAAGTTATTGAAGGCAAAGATGAGGATTCGGATGATGAACCAGTGGTCAAAAGAGTAGCCAGCACTGTCAAGCCACGAAGAAGGTACAGGCTTGCTAAATCAATACCTTAATTTAGTTTATTGTTTCTAGTATTCTTCATAAATAATTACTTTTGTAAATTATTTTTCCATGAACATGGGGGCTACATGAAATAATTGTAACAAACAATTATTTCATTAAAATGTCTTTAAATTCAAGGTTAGCTGTTACCATATTGTATCATGAAATCAAAGCTGAAAAAGTGATCACTCTGAAGATCACCAACACAGATAAGTACATGTGGGACAGAGTGTTATTTGCTTTTATAAAAAACCTTACACCTGAATGGATTGCTCTTTACTTACATTTTCTCACATTTTCTGCCAAAATTATTTGGCACATATTTTTCAAACATAGAAACATGAGGTGGTCATTTATTGAATTTGTTCAAACACATTTTTATATAATTGCTACAATAACTGGCATTTGTATGTAATTAACTTATCATAATAACATTGTTTTGATTTCGTCTGTATTGCTCTACTTTTGTCCAATTCTGCTTTCTGCATGTATGTTTAATTGATATTGTATCTAAAAGAAATAAAATTTTCTTTTTTTAATAATTGCTTTTTTGTTTCCACAGACAACCCTTACCAAAGACTAAACAGAACAGCATGGCATTGTTAAAGAAAGCTATGACACAAGCGCAGGAGTCAACAAGTGTGTTTCCAGCTGCCGGTCAATTTGCGGAACCAAGGAGAATGATTGTTAGATCTGCTAGCCAGTCGGGAACTATGAAGATAGTTGCTAGGTATGAATTAGTTTCAACATGGTTACAGTCCTTGAGAAAAATTCACTTTGCAAAGTGATTGCTTCTATTTTTCTTGTAGAAGTAAGGTTAAAGTTTGCTCTTTTAGTTCAATATAGAATACACATCAGATATTAGAGGCCAAGTCTGCACATACAGAGAACAATTTGAATGATAAGAAAAATAAAACAAAATCAAACAAAATTTATATTAAAGTCGTGTGTTGTTTTTTTTTGCTCAATTTCATGAAACAATTCACAACATGGCCTTCTGCAGGTACAACCAAAAATTTCATACATCCATTATAACTTCATTTACATTGAGGCAAAGTATATTACTTTCCCTGAAAATGTAAAACTAAATTTAATATATTTCAAAATCAGCTAATGCAAATAAGATATGTGTTTGTCTTGCCATAGTCTTTCTTAAGAATTTGCTTTCTTTAACAGCTTCATTAACGTCCACACTCCCTTCATTCAAACATATAACACTATTCTCATTTAAATGTATCCTATTAAGAAATACAGTAAAAGTAGCATGACAGTATCTGTATTGATATCTTGAGCTCTTCTATCGCTTGTAGGTCTATCCCAGCTGACAAAGAGCCTTCCAGCCAGACACAAGCAGCACCTAAGAAAATGTTTGCAGTAGCTGTGAGGGAGGCAAGCAAGTCTGAAGTCACTCCCAAACCATCAACAAAAGCCTCTGTGACTGTCAGACCTCTTGGCCTCATGTCAAGATCCCGTTTTAAGGAAGCCAATGAGAGAGACTTTGATGCACATACCTACCAAAGAGTTGAGAAGAAGGCTGAAGCGGAAGAGGAGGAAGGGCAGGAGGAGGAGCAGCAAGAGAGTGTAGAAGAGAATGTGGAAGTGAAGGAAGATGATGACGTTGAAACGGAAGTTGAATTAGAAGGATCGGCAGCAGCGGACAGCACAGAGGAAAGTGAGGAAGATGATGATGGTGGGTTACATTACTCATATCTCAAAAAGGAAAATGACATAACACAGTATCTAATGGGATAGTCTCCCCATTGGTATATCTTAGTGTCTTAGGGCTTAAATCACTCAAAGGCCATGTATTCCCTATTGATTGGACTTGGTGCCCCTGTAATTGACCTTTCATATGTTTGTGCATAATAGGAAGGAATAGCTTTGCCCTAAAAGTATTGCAATTTAAGGCCTGGTGTCTTTGTCTTCATCTTTATTTTTTTGTAAAGAGAGCTGGAAGTTGACACACAATGTCACTAGATGGATTGTTATGTCATTAAAAAAGAGTGAATTTCCCCAAAATATGGAACACAAGGTTTTATCACTCCAATCACATTACTTGTGTTTTTATATCATTAGTTGAATAATATAGTGGTTTCTTTGTCAAAAATAATCCCAACCTCTCAGCCGGATATTTCGTTTTATTCATGATTGATGACATGGTTCTCAGAAATTTTTCAGCTGAAATCATGAATCATATCTAAGATAATAGAATCTCTCAATCTTAATCATATTCATTTTTGTTAACAATCAATTTCTTGATGAATGTATTCATAAATGCAGATCAACGTCAGATAATCAATACGATGGAAACAGATAAAGGAGAAGCGGTAGTTGTTGTGGAATGTGATGAGGAAGATATGAAGGTTGTAGAACTAATTGAAGAGGATGAAAGAGTGATGGAGATACAGGAACCAGTATATGACACCAGGAATACCACCATAGTTAGACCTCTTCAGTTTGATAGACTCACATCTCTTCAGAAAAGGTAAACAGAAGTTTTACTTTGTTTGGAGAATGATGTAGCATTCTTGAACAATGTAATTATGCCTCTGTCCACCATAGATGGTTGCTGGAAGCATTATATTATTGGATCCTCTGTCTGTCCATCCTTTATTTAGATTTTGTATTTGGCAAGAGTAAAAAATCATTATTGCATGCTATCTAGAATACACTCTGCATATTAAATTTGATTTGTTTACATTTACCAGACACGTAACCCCAAACATGAGTTCCCTCATAACAGTAACAATTAATGATAATTTGTTTTCATTAATTTACTTTTGTTGATTAATTTAACAGTATCAAGTATTCATGATTATTTTATTTCAATACCAACACTGAGAAAGACACCTTCACAGCCCTTCATCCTCAAACCCTCTTCCAAATGGGATAGCATTAAAGGGCATGTTTGTATTAATTTGATTTCATCAGAGAGCCACCTCAGCCTCAAGTCTATGAAACCCCATCTCCTGCACCAGAGGACTCCAGCCCCCGATTTATCGTCACCATGGAGGGTAAAAAACAGAGGTCTAATATTCGTCCCAATGTCAGAGGTACAGCCAAACAAGCACCTGCCATGTCTACTCAATACCGCCCTACACCCATCTCCCAGCTGGACCCAAATCAACGATTCCTTCTCTCTCAGTATGAGCCAAGTGAAGAGATGGAGATGGATTCTTTGGAAGAAAAAGGATTTAATTACGAACCAGTTCAACCAATGCAATATCAGCAGGTACTTCTATTAGATTAGGGGCTTGTCTCATAAAAAGTTGTGATGGATTCATACCGTACTCAAAGTGAAATTGATCTTACATTCAAACTGAATTTGATATGAAGTTCTGATTGAGAATGATCTTTAATTCAAATTGAGATTGTTTTCAAATTCTAACTTAGAGTGATCTCAATTTAAACTGAGAATGATCTCAAATTCAAACTGAGTTGATCTCAAATTCTAACTGAAAAATGATCTCAAATTTTAACTGAGATTGATCTCAAAATGAGTTATAAAGAGATATAAATTGAGATCAATCTCATTTTTATTTTTTTCATTCAATCTATCACAATTCATTTGTAAGATGGTCTATGATATTTAGTAGTAGAAGCAAAATTAATTTGTCCACATATAATATTGAGTATGAAAATTGAAGTATAACGGAAAAGAAAAACTGATAATGACCATGAACATATCTTGATTACAGAAAGCAGTTATCGCATGTGTTGTAATATCATCCAGAAATAATCACACACTCGTTCAGATTTGTCTGAAAATGCTTCAGAACATTTTAATTCAGTGTAATATTGGTCATTGATTTTTTTTTTATAAAATGAATAGTATCACAGTTAAGTTCTTGTTTAATATCATTCAACTTTCTTTTCCAATTTAACTGCTTGCTTTTTCTAAATTCATCTTGTTGATTTATTAATGTTTGAGATGGCACCTTCATCAAAATTGAAACTCTTTTTTTTTAGAATAAATCTTTTCATCTGTTCTTTGAAGAACAAATCAGACTGTGTGTTTTTACAGTAATTTATTAATACATACCTGCATTTATATTCCTTTGATTTTGCTGACCTGGTTGTATTTTGGTTATTTTTTTCCTTTTCATTATAGGTGATTATAAAAAAGAGCTCATCACTGATAGGGAAGGAGGTTCCAGTAAAGCAAGTTGGTCCTAGTGAACATCAGCCAGTGAAAGATTCTCTATATTCACCTCCTCAACCCCAGATTGCACCTGTAACATTCTCACTACAGGAGTCTGATGAAGGTACTTTATCTCAGTCTACATTAAAGATCTTTGTTTTCTTTTTATTTTAAATAGCAAATTCTGTGTTTTTCTTTGTTCTGAAAAAGTCTAGATTTTCTGGTCACAAAACATAACATAGAGCATTAGTAAAAAAAGGTAGAATCTTTGTAAAACGTAAGTTTTCCAGTATATAAAGCTTGGCAAACACGTTGACAATAGTCTGATACAAAAGACAATCCCCAGTGGCAGTTTTTGTTACAACATATCCACACCAAATCCTGTTACATACAAGGAAAACAACAAGTAATGCACACACACAAAAAAAACAGTTTAGATTATGCAAAGTATTTAGAAATTTTGTTTTAGATTTTTGTTAGTATTAGTACATTGTCCATTACTGTATCAACATTGTATTAATTACAGATCCCCTAAGCCAAATGACCTATAGATTTTAAGGGCAAAATAACTAGAAATCCCAACTGAATCCAGATAAATGCTGTTTCTATTTCCAAATGAACCTTTTACTTTTATCTTTTTTAGAAGACTAGGATAGATGAATAGTGGACAAAATATTCAGAATCTTAATTTATTCTCTCTTTCTTGACAGGTTATTTGTGGTGTCAAATTAGAATAACTGAGTGAAGAGTATAATCTTATATGGTATATGGTCAAATAAAATTAGAATAGCTCAGCGAAGTATATAATCTTATGTGGTATATATGATCAAATATAATTTTCCTTTCATTAGATTATTTTCCTCATTCAGACATTCCTACCTTGAATTCATCTGTTACTTCAACTAAAGATGGTATTGTAGTTGCTTAGAAAAAATCACTAAAACTTGAATTATTTGTCATACTTTTATTCTATTTGTTTCCTTTTTGAGATATTCCCCAAACTCATGAATGTTGTGTTTTCCTTTCTTATGCCTTGTTTTAGAACATATTGAAATGGAAGAGAAAGTAAATGAGAGATGTAAGTTTTGGCCAGCCTGTAAGAATGGCAATGATTGTCCCTTCTTTCATCCAAGTACACCTTGCAGGTAAGATTCATGCAAATATTTTAAAGACAAATGACACTTGACTGAAGGGTGTTTGTCATTCAAAGGGGAAGCTTAACCTTAAAGGGGTGCTCCAGGCTGAAGATATGTATATCTCAATAAATAGAGTAAAATTCACAGAGCAAAATGCTGAACATTTGATCAAAATCGGATAACAGATAATGAAGTTAATTAATTTTCAAAGATTTGCATTATTCCAGTGAAACAGTTCTGGGCATGTCTTCATGAATATTCATTAGATGGGCTGATGATGTCATTTCCCCACTTGTTCGTCTGTATTTTGTTATATGGAATTAGGTTTATTAAAACATTTTGTACCAAGAACTTAAACAATTGAACTGACAAATGATAAAGTGCATTTTTTTTTTGCTGCTGCAACATATTTCACCATAGTGCAGACACATCACTTAAATATTTATGAAAAAATGAAACAATTATGATTTCATGTAATAACATAACAAAAAGGAAAGTTGGGATGTGACATCATCAGCCCTCCTAATGGATATTCATGAAGATATGCCTAGGATTGTTTTACTGGAATAATGCCAATCTATGAAAAATTATGAAATTTGTAGCATTTTGCTCTATGAATTAAAATACTGTATAAGCCGTTATTTACACGAATTGCCGATCAGCCTCAAATTTAAGAACAGGCGAAAATATTGACACATTTAATAGCCAGTATTCCCAACAGCAAAGCTTTGTTACTGAGAACATCCTGTGTAGTGAAAAAATGAGACATGCACTTCTACATGTTCAAAAAATAAGGTTTAGAAAGTACAGTTAGTGATTCAAAAAGTTAGCTAAAATTTCACTTTTTTTATATCTCAAACAAAATCAGAGCCTTAACTATTTTCTAACATAATTCCATCGATATTTATTCACCCACTCTAATATTTCAATGTATTTTCCATGAAATAAATTGATTTTATTGTCGTCTGATTGACTATATACACACGTTTTGGCAGCTATATGCATACTCATTAAAATTCATAAGTCACATGACAAAAACTTTTAGAAATGTGTAAGATTCTGTTCACAAAATTTAACATTTTTGCAATGAACCAACTTTTTAAAAAGTGAATCTAACAAAACACAACTTAAAAAGGTAACTCTTACAGATCAAACTGTGACATGAATTTTCAGATCTAAAGGTACAAAGAAGTGAAATTTAAGCCACTTTTTTCCACACTTTGTAACTGTTTTTACCAGGACAAATTTATGTACAAAAGACACATCAGCATGGGTACTGGGCGTTGTGGCGTGCGCCAGTAATCCAAGCTGTGGGGAAGTTACAAATTGATGCAGAGGTTCGAGCCCTGGTCACATCTTTCAGATGGTGACGTTAAAGGTCGGTCCCAGACGTAAATAATCTTATCTGATTGATACACGTCTGACAAAACTCAAATACACACACACATACTTTGTGGAGCATAGTGTTGCACATGATTTGCACTAGTTAGGCTTCTTTGAAACGCTGTGGAATTGTTTTGTATATCTTCCGATTGCAAATTTAATAACCCGTGAAAATGTTGGGACCCCCACAATTTGCAAAAAATTATGTACGTGTTAATAATAGCTTGTACAGTACTCTATTTATTGAGATATAAATATCTTCAGCCTGGATCATCCCTTTAAATTCATGATGATTTTGAAAAAAAAGGGCTAGGTGAAGTGAAAATCCACTAACCCTTGAATGAGAGGAGTGTAATCCTTTCCCAGTCAAAATTGTATGACTGCACTACATCAATGTCGCACTAAATGTAAAGTTTTTTTTCATGACATTTTTGTATATCAAGTCTTGCGCATCTTTGGTACAAAGTTTAAGAACATCAGAACTTACCCATCAGAGACTTGGTCTGAAAAAAGTTGAAATAGGGATGAGAATGACTATTACATGTGAGCGGCTCCCCCATGTATCATTTAATGGTAATTCAATTAGGTACCATTTGTCTCGCCCACCAGAGGTGAAAGCGAGACTTAGGGATTCAAATGTCGTCTGTCCGTCACAAACATGTAATGACACATAACTCCACAACCGTATGTCGCTTTTCAACCAAACTTGGATGGTAGATGGACTTGGGGGACCTGCATGTTAGGCTGCTGCAGTCTGAGGTCACATGGTAAGGTCAAAGGTCATTTTCAGGTCAATGTTAAAGTTTACATGCAAGACTCTCTTATGACACCTAACTCCCCAACCGTTAGTCACTTTTCAACCAAACTTGGATGTTAGATAGACTTGGGGGACGTGCATGTTATGCTGCAGTCAGAGATCACATGGTAAGGTCAAATTTCATTTCAGGTCAACATTAAAGTTTACGTGCAAGGCTCTTATGACAAGTGTTATTGCATCCCAGTCATTTCACAATGAAGTTTTGATATAATTTTCTTGCGTGCCCTCGCAAGTCATGATATTTCTGGTTATTTTCATAAGTGGGCGAGACACAAAATTGCTTTTGCCTTGTTGAAAATTTATGAATGATTTTACCTGTGTATTCCATATAATCAATTACTATACACTCTCCTATGAAAATGAAAAAAAATCTAGCATCGTGTGCCACTAAAATACAGATTAAATTTATAGAATTTATGCTACACCAATTATCTATAGAGTATTGCTCACATGATTGATGTCACAAAAATGATTTGTAATATATTTCAATACATTTTCTTTAAATCATTTTTTTTAATAATATATTTGTCTAATTTTCTGCTTTGAATACAACTAACTTGATATTATCATAGAATTTTTCTTTGGTATAATTACACAATGGTTTGATTTTTTTAATTTTAATCAGAACTTTTTAAAAATAAAAAAAGAACATTTAAAAGCCAATGCATTTCAACAAAATTTTGGCTTGGCAATGGTCGGCGTAGTGTAGGTTTGAAGTATGTTGTTAATCGATGCACAATTTACAATGAACCATACAAGACATGTTATTTTGTGGATATTTTTAAGATAAAATTTGCATGACAAGGTTACCACTCGTAGGGTCAAAAGCAGTTGAACAGTTTTTGAATTAATATAAAATGATACACATCTAGAATCTTGCATTTTTTGGAAAAAAAATGCAGGTTTTATAAATGTGAAAAACATTTAGATTGGCAGATCTGGGATTTTTAAATAGATGGGGCACTGATGACAATTTATTTAGATTTTTCTATATTGCACCTCTGCCTGGACCCAACCACAGGGGTAGAAACGCAAGTAAATTAAAGATATTCATTGTATATAAGCTTATGATAATGCAGGTGAACATTTCTGATTCTAAGGGATGAACAGTGGTCAAATTTTGTGCAAACTTTGTGATTGGAAAAGACAAATTGTACGTATATGTCTTGCCTTATTTCAATTAAATTGATTAACATTTTGGATCTTGCCTGAATTCCATAATTCGTGATATAAATGTCATCCTCAGTCTATATATTAAATTGTTCTTTCTGCAAGATAGGTCAAGGTCAAGTCTTGTTGTATAATACTTCTATACTGTATTGTGTAGGCCCATGATGCTGAAACTTCATTTTTCCCCTCTTACATGTATATCAAAAGCCATTGCTTATTTTATCTATTTCACCCTTTTATACTTGAATGTAATATAGTGTGAATTTAAAGAAAACATGTATTTTATTCTATTAAAATTACTCATTTATTAATTTTTTATATCAGTGTTCTTAAATCTTATTCATTTACATGTATTTGTTTATTTATTCATTTATTTTTTTATTATCTAAATTTATTCTTTTAATATTGTAATATTCATTGATGAATTATTATTATTTTTTTTTTTTTGGGGGGGGGATTTCAGAAATCATGTTGAATTGTTGAATTACACTGTATGCCATTTTCTTGCATTCCTATATTCCATGCTGTTTTGTTAGAAATGTTCTACACTTTCGTGTTGGTGAGTTTGTTGTAGATCATTAAACTGCCTGGGGCTTGGGCATTTATTGTCATTTCAACTGCTATACTATCACTTGTCATGAGAATAGAGTAGTATAACCCTTTTAAAGGGGGGAGGGGAGGGGGGATGTAGTCACCTTTTTACTAATGTGGACTGACAGTAATATTTGCACAAATTAAACGGGGGGGGGGGGGGGTCAAATCTGCATGACTTAAAAAAAATCAGATGTAGATAAAGGTCAGATGCGCCATGTGTAAATCACATGAACTAAACTCTTGAATTTGATTCATTTTCAGTAGACATGTTTCTCATTGTCTTCCAATGGTGATTGATTTTGAAGGAAATATTGCACGACATTGAAAAGGCAATGTTTGTGAACTTTGTGTCATTATGCCCATTAACTTATTAAGATGTATTGGTATCTGTCTTAAAGTAGCCAACATTCATCCATCTTAGTACTGCAGCCTTGAAGATCTCTCATAACAGATATTTTTAGTAAGGAATACATTTATGTTCTTGTTATTTTGAAAAGGGAAGAGTGATGCAGAGCTGCCAAGTAGTACGGATTTTCCGTATAATTTAGTACTGAAAAATGAGAAGAATACTGATGGTTTGATGCAAAATACTGATTTCTCAAGTTTCAGTTTTATGTGTTGTCCTATGGTATTTCTTCGAAAATACTGATTTCCTCACAAAAATACTGATTTTCAGCTTTAAAAATACTGAAAAGTTCTTGTTCAGGTTGGCAGCTCTGGTGATGTGTTGTGTTATTTTATGGTAGGATATTATGTAAACACAAACCAAATAATTGAATATTGTGTTTAAGTAGCATATTCCATAAAGGACATGATTTTTTTTAGAGAGATTCATAATCATTTGTTATTCTAGAGAAAAAAAGTAAGAAAGTTTTACATGAATATCACTTAAAGGCCTGGATCCATAGTAGAATATTTACCAAATTATGAATTACAGTCAAACCTGCCTATAGATAGTGACCACCAAAACTGATTTCCATAAAGGAAGATTGTGTGTATAAGTAACTGTCTAGACTGCAGTCATCTGTCTATAAAGGCCTCATTTTATGTTTCCCTTGGGTGGTCACAATAGACAGGTTTCACTGTACTTGTTACTTGCCCATTTTATGATGTAAGATAAGATTTATTGACTCTATCGACCCCCTCTCGGGGTATGAGAGTACAAACATAAAAACATTTACAAAAGATATACAAGCATAATAAATGTGAACATACATGTAATAGTATATAAAAATATTCAGCTTATATAGAATACAGAGTAAATACAACATGTAATGTACATGAATGATATAAAACAGAACATAAGAGTTTAATATGGATTGTATAGATTAAATAAACAAAAACTAGTATCATACTTGAGCTATTTTTTGGTATATTTTTATTTCATTTTTTTTTTCTTTGATTTTGTTTTTGTTTGTATTTTAAAACGTTTTACAAGACTAGCCTGTCTGGTCGTTTGATTATCCTACCGCTACGGGTATGTACAATTATGTTGGTATTACTTTTGTTATTAGGCACATTGTCCTCAATATTTGACCTTGGAGACTGGTTGAATTTCAACATGATAGTTCTGGCAAATTTTGCTATTTTTTTAAGCTGGCAAGTATCAGCAGAATTAAATAACTTAGATATTTTTTTTATGATATAATATTAATAGTAATAATTATACTTGCTTATATAGCACTTAATACTTACTTTGTCAGAAGTCTCTAAGCACTCTACAGTATATGCAGCATAATATTGATATTGATGAAGAAGTGAAATCCTATAGTATTTTCCATTGAATCTGTATTATCAACATAATTAGATTACATGTACATGTAGCTATTTTCCAATTTGAAAATGTTTAAGGATTAAGGGGAGAGTGGTGTATAAGGCCCCCCTTTTTCATAATTCCAATCACATCTTTGTAATGCATAGCTCTTGATTAGATGTCTAACACTAAGTCTACATTAAGACCTATATTTTTCAATAGAAATATGAGAACTTATCATTCTCATTTGCATATTAGTGAGCATTAAAGATTGTTGTCAAGGGGCCTTATTTCCCCCATAGAAATTGGGCAAAATGAGGACCCTTGATTAAAAACTATTCTGTGCTATATTCAAAGTAAAGAATGATAGTTCAGTTGATTTGATACAATCACTGAACATTTACATGGAACAATCACAGGATTAAATTTTAATAATTTTCTCAAAGGCCCCCATTTAAGGATTTATTAATCCTATCAAAAGTTATGAAAAAATACGATTGTTTTATTGTGTTTTCAAACTGTCACAGACTTTGTATAATTAATTAACTGTGTTACTACATGTTTTTATTCAAAATGGACACTTTCAATGTAAGCCTACATAAGCAAGTATGGAGATGTCTACATCAAATTTTACTGTTTACCAGATGTATCCATACAGTGTTAACTATGTTTTAAAAACTTTTAATCCAGGGGCCACATTTGCCCCAACGGGTATGTTAAATTCATAGGCTTTCAATCAGAACAAAAGAGGGAAAGTGGTAATTTTTACTACAGTACTGGCATGTACACTTTTGAATGCCTTACAAAAGTATTAAAACTAACATAAAATTTAATACACATTACTGGGTTGGTATAGTACTTGCCACTCTTAAGTGGCGATGCTTCTTTCAAAATTTTGATTTTAAGGTGCTGCTGCATTTATTTGTATGGGCTAAGGAACTGTCTCAAATACCACACAAATAGCAATCCTTCGACACTGGTACTTTATTCATGTACTTGAGCAGTGAGCTAACAATTAACTGGGGGCCTTTTTTACCCAGGGCTTCGATTAACCTACTCCCCACCAAGCTTCTTAATCTTTCTCTTTCAGTATGTTTTGTCTTTACTTATTTATTGTGTAAGTACTGTGGGATATCTAATGTTTGGTATGGAAAATGGACAAGATTATCAAGAGATTCCCCCCCCCCATTGGAGAGGGCATGTATTTTGTAGAAGAATAATTATTTTGGAGCAGCCTCCCCACCCCCTTCCCCCTCATTCTATTGGTTCATAATTTGTGTACCTTCCTGAATACTGATATACCTGCAAAACTGAGATAAAATCTGCCTGTTGACTAGAATAAGATGGTCCCAGTACAAAACTGGTGATTTGTAGAAAAACAAGGAAGCTTTTAAGAGATTCAGGAAATTCTGTAAAATGGGGCCTAGCCTTTAAACAAGGCCCAGTGTCTGTATTGATATTTATATCATATACCTACTGACTGGAAAAAAGACTATTCACAAAAGCCGAGTGAGTGCGAGGATTTCGAGCTCGGTTACAGGGCCGTTAGGAGCCTGATTTTGATTTCTTTCTTAAGTTAACCATTGTTTCAGAATCGAAATCGCTACCTGAAAGGTAGCGGCCAATCAGCAAGCGTTTTGCTTGCATCAATGAACCCCGTATGTATTATGGCTAGTCTTAGATTATACCTTTTGAGATAATTACTAGTTATTCATAGGAAAAATAAGCGTAACATATTTTTGTGAATAAACTGATGTGATTTTTAAGAGTAAGTGAACTTGTTTTGCTTCTTGGTAATATAGTTCTTGTGATATGACTGTATGGAGTAGTAAATTTGTGTGTTATCATTCATGTGGGTCTATAGTACAAGTCTACAGTGCCTAGACTGTTGCTTTATGTGGAATGAACCTGGCCAGATATGATTAATTGAGTAATTGAGGTGGGGTTATTAAGACTGCTGGTTCATATGCCCTTTAACACTCATTCAAAAGAATGATCATTAACCAATCAGAATGATTCTTTAGTCCCCTAAATCAGCACTTGATCACAAAAAACTTGTTAAGGCCTATTTACATCTTACAGCTGATTTGAACATTCATTTTCTAGAAACCACAGAAAGACGGAGTTTGCTTTTTTTTGGGAAACAGTTCTGTTTTGTAAATTTGATTGTAAACAATAATTTGACTTAAAAAAAAATAACAAATTTGCCCTCATACCAGCCCTGTCTGCATCGCCAACAGATCGATTTGATATCTTTGTATATCAGTGTATCATAATAAAAAAGTCCTGAAATTAACTTTTCTATTCACCTTAACATAGGGTACTTCTGAAAATGTGTGTATAAATTCTCTCGGTGTGACAGATTTATTTTCATCCTTCATTGTTTGTTGTAATGTACAGCATTACATTCAACAAACTGGACATAAAGGGTTGATATGTTGTACTGTGTCTCAGATATAGAAGTGTAATACTTGTTACCGTAAACTTCAGCTTTTACACACTAATTTTTTTAGTTGCTATATGAGGGGATTCATGCCTAAACTACATGTACAGATCTTTTAACCAACTAACATATTCCACAGGTGGTTTAAAGGTCAATTAAAGAAAGAATGTTGTTGAGGTCCCATGGTAAGATGTGTCCGCTTTGTTCTGAATAAATTTGAAGATTGATCTGTGGCAATTAATTTCTTATTTTTCTTAATGATAGGTGTCTACATAATGAAAACACACGCATGACAATGAAATACCTTTGCCTTGTTTATTCACAGGAGTGTTTGCAACTCCAGGGAAATCTCTTAATAGTACTCTATTTTCTTGAATGCTAATTTCTGCTTCACCTGTCTTGCAGATGAGGATTTCAGTTTCTTTGTAAAGACCTCAGGGCAGATTTCTCGTCAAGTATTGTGCTTTGGCTAAGTTATATTGTCTCCATGGCTTTTTTTTTGTTCCTCTTTCGATAGTCTGAATTTATTGTTTGATGAAGTACTGAGGAAAGCCCCCCCATCAGAAAAGGGAAGATTAATAACAGAAAAATAAAGTTGAATAAAAAACGTATGTTACAAAGTAAAAAAATGCTAACAGGTTTCTTTGCTTGTGCTAATATTTGTTAGAATTTTTGTAAATATTCATATTAAACATACACAGCAACTAGAGAGATGCCAAACTCAACAATCATTGATACTTCTGTAGTTAGAAGATATGATACAATTATTTAATAAGATAAGTGTAGGCCTTATCTATCGTAGTATGTATAACAGAGTCTTTAGCCAGATAGCAGCTTGGCCTGTCAATTTATGTCGGAGCAAATGCATGTACAATAATCTACTGTGAGGTTTCTATAATTGTACCAGTACAGAGAGGATCCTTAGATTATTAATATGGACATTTGTAATGCACCGGTATCCATCATAAAAATGTGCTTGTTGCACAGTAAAGAAAAGAAAAAAATGGAAACCTCAAAAGGGGGAAGAAAGTTGTGTGAATAACCTTTTTTCAGTGAATTTTTGGTCAGACAAGAAATAGATGTCTTTTGGAAGTTTATTCCATAGGAATGGCCAGCATATTGACATGATCGACCCCCCCATGAATTATGATATCGTGGTATGTCCAGCAAGTAAGGATGAACTAGCAGACCTTATAGTTGCGAGAGGAATTGTAAGGAATTACCATGCAACAATTGTATTGTGGTGCAGTTCCACATACTGAATGAAAAACAATAAAAAACAATTCTATTTAGTTTTTATTGAAATGACAAGATATTTGATGTATGATGACAAGAGGAAAGTGTGATACTTCAGTTGGTAGTGTTTAACACCAAGTTGGTGCTCTAATGTCCCTTAGTTAAAGGCTTTTTTTTAGTTCCTGGTTCATCAGAGAGAATTGAGCCATTTTTGCTTAATAATTAAGCATTTCTACTTTCCCAACAGTCACATATTATACAGATATTGCCTACCTAGAGTTTGAATATAACGTTTCCTCTCCCTGATGGAGTTATATTTTTCCCAAGGGATTATATTTTGCCCGAAGCGCGCAGCGCTGAGAAAAAATATCTCCCGAGGGAAAAATATAGCTTCGGAGGGGAGTTGAAATGTTAAAACAATAGACCAGGCAATATCTGTTATATTACATAGTCTATGTGGATTCGCCATCTAGAGATTGCATTCATCATCTGGCTTCAACCCGAAATTCTTGCTACAGCTCTGATCCATCTACGTTATGATTTAAAATATTTTGAAAATACATCAAGCGCGTTCTTCATGCAATCGACGCGTTAACACTAGCGCTCACACCAAACTACCTGATTACGCAACTTGTAAGCACTAAGCAGCGAGTGACGTCACCTTAGTGAATATAATGCTGCAATTGACAATACAACGCAGTTTATATATTCATTGATGTCAAAACCTAGAATATAACAAATGCGATCCTCGCAACTATGGTCACATGATGCCGTATTGACCTATCACTGATTTGAATCTTCATAACCTATGTAATATAAATAAATAACCACCAAGAATCACCACTAATATCTAAAGTAGATGTCAATGTAGTGCATGGTTTAGTGCACATTTGTGTGAGCTCACTCAGTACACATATTATGTAATTCAAGATTAAAATTTGGTTGTTATATAGACTATCCTTTGTGGGACTAGGGATAGGTGTGCGCTGGTTATATATTTTGACTATCTTGGTAACTAATAGGTGTACATACTGCATTGAAGTCATATCTGATTAAATATTGGATAGGAAACATGTGGAGATCCAGAGCTACCAAGTCTCACGCATTCAGGGTCCCTCTCACGATCTCACACACTGCACCCTTTTCTCTCACTCATCGGGACCCGACAGAGAAAAAATAGCATTATTCGCTAGATTATACGCACTGGCCGACCGCCTTCACATGCCGTCGCGTCTACCTTGGCAGGCGAGACGAATCGAGTGCAGTCAGCGCACAGCTAGTACATGATACAATGAATCGCGTGCGTGCATCGCATGGTTTTGTAGTATGGATCGATATCATGATGAAGCCCATATCCTTTTCAAAACGTACAAGTGTAAGTACTGGCTACGCGCACGCACATAGACGCCGAGTCATGAAAATCTCACCCGTAACATTTTTTTGAACTTGGCATCTCTGGAGATCTCCTTTTTTTTAGGCACTATGGCAATACTGCACCTTAATGCTCTTTATTGGGCAACTGCTGTTGGAAATGTACTTAACATATTTGTTTTGCTATTAAGACAGATAAGTTATGAAAAGAAAATCATGATATGTTGTCTGTATTTAATTTGCTCATTTTAAAGTAACAAAATATGTTTAGAAGGGGAATGAATAGGAAAGGGGGTAATAAGAGGGAGCATGAAAATTATATTGGGAGCGAGTAGGGATGTAGTCTTTGTCATGGCAAGCAATTATTCTTGCTGTGTTTGTGATTCATTTATGAAAACTGTTGATGAGTTGAGCCTGTGAGCATGAGATAGACCGCAATCACGTGTCTGATGATTGAGGACCCCCCCCCCATTAAAAAAGGAAAAGGAAAACAAGAATAGAAAGTATTGCATTGAGAATTGTAGGGTTGACATTATTTAGTATTCGGTTGACTGAATTACAGTTTTATTTTTTAGAAATGGTCACTCTGCGTCAGTTATCAACCAAGCAGTTTACTCTATCTAATCCTCTTTTGATTGAATGGATAAACTGAAATGCATTACAGCCAGGGGCATATAAAACAGCTTCTCTTATTTCATCTTGAAAGACCAAGAAAACTTAATAAGAGTCGGGTATTATATTCCATTTTCATCTTTCCACAAAAGACATTAGACAAAATAGAGGCTATTTTCTTCCAAAGATTAACCATGAATAACCAAATTCTCATCTATTTTCTTAAGCTAGTTTAGTAAACCAGTATTAAATTAAGTAGGGACACTCAGAGCGGCCTTGAAGCAATCTTAAGTGGTCTTCCAAACCAGTTTAGAAAACCACCTCATGTGGGTTTCAAGACCGCTTTGCCTTCTTAAACTGGTTTAAGTGTAGTAGGTATGGACACAACCGTTCTTCAGGAAGCGGTCTTTTTCATGGAAGTACAAGAGTGTGTACATGTTGAGCATGCTGCTCAGTACACACTGTTTGTAGAATGCCTATGCTGCAGTTTCAGATTTCGCGCAAAACGTAACTCGACCAAGAGCGTTCCCATAGCAACAAGACTACTTTATGCGAAGAGGTTCTGGAAACCAGTTAAGGAAAATGGTGTTGAGGATGCTAGAAAAATGATCATCCATATTGGTTTCTGGTTTTAGGAAAACAAGCTCCAGAGATGAAATGAGAACAGGGTCTTTGTTGTCTGAAAGTCGAAATAAATACCATCATTTAATTCTCTTCTCTTTGTGCCGTGCCATACAATAATCTCATAATTCATGATGGATAGATCATTATATTCCAGACCTTGAACAAACTCCACAAGACAAATACATGTATCATATCTTCTCTCTTGGCTCCTTCATAAAAGATATCACAGATATCACATAAAACATGGGGCAAGCTAAAAAAAAAAAAAAATAGACATGACCAGATAACTATTCAAACAAGATTGCTTGTTTCCTTGACTCTCATCCCTGTTTTACTATTATTCGTGTTGTGTTTTATACATCAGTTGGGCTATGTTAGCATCTATAATCTATATACTTATTATTGTCGCTATTATTTTCATTGTGATTTTTATCATTACAAAAAAATATTTTCTTTTTATCCACAGAACATTTCCAAACTGCAAATTTGGTGACAAGTGCCTGTTTATACATCCCAATTGTAAATTTGATGCGACCTGTATGAATCCCACCTGCCCATACACCCATGCTACAAGGACTAAACCAGCCCCTGTTATTATTCAAGCTCCTCCAGTTAGAGCCTTTACTTCATTCAAACAAGGTAAGAGTTCTGTGTTTGCAGACTACTATAATCCAGCACTACACTTTTCATGCCCTTCTGCGGTGTAATATCGCGGTGCCTAGTGTCAATGCTAAGCCATTAATTCATGTCAGTCTTAACCCTATCTAGGTTGGGGGCCTCGGAGGCCCCCCCTCAACGATTCGCGCAATATTTTCGCAGTGCGAAATTTTTTTACTGCGCCATTCTACTTTTTGTTGAACTTTTTAGAACAATTTTGCGTCACCTGGGTACGTGGTTCCGAAATTACGCAACATTATGCAAGTGCATGTCAGACCAAAAATTGCTAAAAACATGATTTTGTGTACAAAGTCAATGCAAATTGTATTTTCAACCAAAAATCATAAATGTATGATTATTTTTAGTTTTGCTTGTCTAAATGTACTTATTTTATGCTTTTTATGATCTCTGATGAGTCCCCAACAAATTTCATTGAAAAAACAATGAAAAACACAAGGTCAAAAAACACAGAAATACATAAGAAATTGAAAAAAAACAATATATTACATAAGAAAATGATTTGATATCGCAATTTCGTTAATGTCCACTTGCTAAAAACACCACAAAGTGTTTCTATACCAAAATTAGAACATTTGGAGCTTTATTTAGAGAGTTAGAGGAAAAAGTATAATTACGCATAAATTAGCATAATCACTTAATAGTAATTCGCATGAAATAAATTACTGTACAATTTTGTAGATTATGTCCCAGACAACCCGTGTGCCAATTTCCGGCGCGATCACGCAGTCGACGGCCGAGATCTCAAAGGAGAGAGAGCCTGGGAGGCCCCCCCCTCCCCCAGGCCATATGAACTCCCAAAATACCGCGGCCTAGATAGGGTTAAAGTGGCCAAGTGTTCCCCGATATTTTCAGTTTATATGGGAAATGCCAAATTTCACTTAGAATCAGTGTGAATAGATTCTTTCAAGTTGATTCTTTTCCCAAACTTGGATTAGAATGAATGAAATGTAATTCTTATCTAAATTCACCTTCAAATATACCTTTGGGCATTTTCAAGGTAACCGACGTTACACGGCACAATTTTACACACTTTTCGTTGTGTGTTTGATTATCTCTAAAACAAAAAATGATGGGAGTTTAAATTTTACACACTTTTCATTTTGTTGTTTTATAGATAATCATACACACAATGAAAAGTGTGTAAAATTGTGCCGTGTAACGTCAGTTACCATGAAAATGCACCTTTCAGGATTTAATTACTCATGGAGGACATTTTTTTCTTGATTTCTGTCTTGCCACCACATCTCAAGCAATCTCATACATTTCACTTTTTTTTTACTTTGGGAAAGTAAAATTTTGGCTGGCCAGTATAAAAGAAATTTTCAATATACTTTTGACTCGCTTGTGAATAACAGGAGAGAGAAGAAAGTGTTTAAAAACTTTGTCAGAATCAACTAATGATCAGATATTTTGTAAAACCTGTTTAATCCC
The DNA here is from genome assembly GCF_018143015.1 of Lytechinus variegatus. Lineage (NCBI taxonomy): Eukaryota > Metazoa > Echinodermata > Echinoidea > Temnopleuroida > Toxopneustidae > Lytechinus > Lytechinus variegatus. Next base: position 37,652,058 of record NC_054746.1, read on the forward strand.
AGTAAGTGTAATATGTTAATGTTTGAATTTTCTAATGGCAATGTAAAGTATATATGTTTTTTTGGAATTTGCAGGGACTTTTTATTGGGGGCAAATCTCCCTTTTTTTTAATTTCTATGAATTTTATTTTTATCTTATATTTGAATTTTATTGAAATAGGTAGCAGGCACAATGTATTTCTGGTAAGGCCAAAAGCAAGTAATGTTATTTCTATACAAAATTGCCCTCAAGTCTGTATACATGTATTTGTATACTGTACTCAAATATAGTGCTTGGTAAATACTATTATAAGGGGTATTCTTCAGGTACTTTCCACTTGATAAGAGGGGCATTCTTATTTGAATGAACAAATTTAGTTTTTGTGATCGCCTCTATCTTTGTACATTTTCAGATTCAAACTTCAGAAAATAGTTTATATGTATATTTTTTGTAAAGAGGTTTGTGATAAAGTGATAATATTTCATTAATGATCATGTAAAAGTTGACCCAAATTTTTTTCACCCTTCAACTGAATTATAAAAAAAACATTTTGAAAGCAAATCTCCCTGTTTTATTTGTTCCAATATATTTTGTGAGACAGTAACAACAATCAAATACTAGATATTGAATGATACTTCCATAATTTTCTTTAATTAGAAATTTTGAGAACCACGCTTGTGAACTGTATAACGTGTGAACCCAATTTATTTCTTGGGTCACATGATTAATGATTGAATCCCTTAAGTAGAACTTATTCCTTTTTATGTTTTATCCAGTACAACTCATTAATTTTTTGAGGCACTATGGCAAGTAATCTTTTTTTGAGGATTACATTTGCATTAGATTTGATGGAAAGTGATTTTGGATGTCACTTTTATAAAAAGGAGCTTTTCAGAAAGAAATTAACGATTACCTACTTAAATTCCCCTTTTTTTTGCCCTTTGCAGTCAATTTAGACAAACAACTTGTTTTCACGTACTGTATTTAATTCATATTTCAAAAGATGAAAATAAAACAGTTTGTTGGACATTGCTAAGAGAATGAGTCATGCAGTATCAGAGGCATTTTTCATGCATTGACCAGTTTGGCTTGTGAAGGAAGTGGTCTTCATTGCACGTACTATCTCAGTTCCCCCCCCCCCCCTGTGTAGTTAGGCTGCCCCCACACTTATCAAATTGTAGAATGTCAAAGTGAATAATAATCGAATTTTTTGCTTATAGGGTAAGGGCATCATCGCAATTATTTTTTTCTTCCAAACTCGTGGTTTGAAGATTTAGAGTAAGGACTTTTATTTTAATCTGCATAATTTCTCTATTTTCACAGCAACTGCAAGCAAGACGATATGCAAGTTTTATCCCAATTGCAGTAACTCTAAGTGCCCATTCATCCACCCTGTTCAAAAGGTAAGAAAATTCTCTGTACATCAGATGTAGAGTGTCAACATTACACAGAGAGGTAAGCACCATATGGGCACCAATCCTATAGCATGCTCATGAATATTCATAAGATCTGTTGATGAATGCCCCTCTTGCGCTATTGACTTTCATACTCAGGGGAGAATTTCATCAAAATTTTTGACAAATTGGCTGAGAAGCACTGTGGTACAGTAACTGTCGGATAAAACAGATCTTGTCAGAAAACATCCGACAAGCACCAAGCCTGTGCCTACCAATATCGCCGACAGAGCCTTGCATGCGCACGCAGGCACGTATGTACGGAGATATGAATATTCATGAGCTCCAGCTGCTGGATTGATGCACATATAGTGCTTACCCATGCATCAGGAGTTTATGAAAGCTGAAAAAAAATCATCTTTTTTCATCTTGGTATCATAAATTCATTTAACAAAGCTTTATTTTTTCTAGAGAAGTTGAAAACTCCCTTGAGGAATCATATTTGGGTTTATATTTGTTTGTATTTTTTGTATTATAATTTTTGTGCTGACTGCAGTGTGAACAGCATACTAAGTCATCATGTGGTAAGCACTATATGGGCATCAATCCAGCAGCTGGATTAAATAAAGCTTTGTAAAATGAATTTATGATACCAAGATGAAAAAAAGATGATTTTTTTCAGCTTTCATAAACTCCTGATGCATGTACTTGTAGATCTTGTATAAAAGGGACAATAATATTTGCCTGTTTGTATAGCAACTAAAGAACATCATATCCAGGCACCTGTTACTGCATTGGAAGAGGTAGCATGGAAACCCCTCCCCATATGATACAAATTAAAAGAGAAGGTAGAAAGAAAGGGAATGAGTAGAAAGAGGAGTACAGAATATGATGTCATATATAACACTATACTACCCCTATAATTCAATTGAAGGGGAAACAATTTTATTAGTATTATTCGTTATTTATTGTAAAGTGCTTTGATAAATTTTGACTGATTGTGAAAATTACAGGGAATTAGGATGAGGAAGGGGAAGAGAAAGAAGAGGAAGGGGAAGAGAAAGAGGAGGAAGAATAGGGATGAAGGAAGTTCTTTTTTTTCAATCCTGAGAGTCCAAAGTTTTCACTTCAGACTCTACACCCATTGTTGTATTTGAAAGGCTAACCATTTTGTTTAAACTGGTAATGCTGTTTAATTCCAGGTAATTTTCCATTCTATATTTTCAGAATAATTTTACATTTGTTTGCAGTGATTAAAATGCAATGGACCTGTGACAATGACTGAACTTACATGATTATTCCTTCCAAAAGCAAAATTATTTAATGTATGGCATATTATGTACACTACAAATTATGCAAAACGTTGTATGAATGTTGTTGCCATATTCACAGTTATTTTCCCATAATTTCACTTTATGTTGAATTTGGTTGAAAGCTGATAAGGAGCTTTAATCATATCAATCATTTATAAGATGAAATGATTTTTTTTCTTTCACTTAACCTCTTGTGTATAATTCTGTTCCAACAATTCACAGATACTATGGAAAATTGTCTCCTGTGGATAATTGACCTTACTCAAATAATGCATATATTATTTTCAATCCCAAGTTTCTCTGACATTATTTTTGTTTTTCTGGAATTATTCACTGTATATTCAATTTTCAATTATTGATTTGATTTATGCCAAGAGAATCTATCATATTTTTGTTTTTATATTTATGAGCGATTCCAAGCAAAAGTGGATATTTTCCGAAGTCTTTGGCTTTATTTCAAATATAAATCCCTCAAAAAAAGTTTGGAAATCTGAGTTTGGCCATTAATTTATCCCAACTCCCAATTTTACATTCAAAAGATCATTTATTTTCTCTTTAAAGTAATACCATGCTTTTTAAGATCATGCCATCAAGAAAAGAGCAGGATTTAAAAGTGTTGGATGAGGTCTGAATTGAAAAGCTGCAAAACGAGCCAAAAAAGTTTGGAAATCTGACTTTGGCCATCAATTTCTCCCAACTCCCAATTTTACACAATGGATATTTTATATCATTCTAAAGATCGTTTAATTCTCTTTAAAATGATACCGTGCTTGTTAAGATCATGCCATCACGGAAAGAGTAGGATTCAAAAGTGTTGGATGAGTTCTGAACAGAAAAGTTGCAAAACAGCAGGCAGAAATAGTCATGAAGGGTCAATACAGAACATGATTCTTTTGTCTGTGTCAATACAGATGAAAATCCATTCAAATCAAGCCCCTGCTTCTGTAGTGATGGTTCTGTGAGATTACATGAGTCGTGGTTTGAAATACGATGCATGTTTGTTTGTTTGTTTGTTATGTGTTTGCTTGTGCAGAAGTGTGTTTGATTCCATGTAAATGTTGATGTTAAGGTGCATGAGAATAATTAAAAGAAACCGCTGAGAAACTCACTCATCACCACTGAAAAAAAACGAATAGTGGCATTCAATATTGTGTAATTTTGCAACTTTTGAATTTTTACCTTGCCCCACATTTCAAGGCACTGCACCTCCATGTGATAATCACATCATGTAGGGTATCATCTTAAAGAAAATTAAATGATCTGTTCATTGATATTAATTACACATTGATATTTACTAAAAAATGATGTGGAATTATCGATCAAATTCAAAAGAAACCGCCGAGAAACTCACTCATCACCACAGAAAAAAGAATAGTGCATTCAATATTGTGTCATTTTGCAACTTTTGAATTTTGATCTTGCCCCACATTTCAAGGCACTGCACCTCCCTGTGAATGATAATCACATCATGTAGGGTATCATCTTAAAGAAAATTAAATGACCTGTTCATTGATACTAATAACACATTGATATTTACTAAAACCAAGGAGGGATAATCGATCAAAGTCAGATTTCCAAAGGTTTTTTGAGGAGTATAGATGAAAATTTGAAATTGAAACTCATATGGAAGTTCATAAAAGCAACTCTAGGGAGATCATAATTAGCCTTTAAAAAAATCTGTCTTATACACCTCCTTATAGGAGAATCAGAACCAGACAAAAATGGGACTTCTCATACTTTTCTTTACTTCTTTTCAATTTAACAGAAAACTATTGTTTGTGTTGTCAAATTTTAAGTTGCATAAGACAACACCTTTACTATTGATTTAGAATGAGACCCAGGGGAAAGACGTAAGTTTTCATGCCCTAGGGGAGAAAAGAGAGACTTACAAAAACTTTGAAGATAGATTACATCACATAAAGGGGGGGGGGGGGTCTCCCCTGATCTTATACCCCTTTCATAAACCCAATTACTATGAATTAGGCGGCTAATAGCAGCATAATTTGGTCATAAAATTGGAGGAGGACAAGAGTTATCCGCATTACTCTGATGCTGCTATTATCCGCATAATAGCGGCATCTGGATAAGATTTTGAGTTTATGAACGCATTTCCAAATAATGCGGATAATTGCCATGGTGCGGTCACTAGGTCACCCTTTTCCAACACAACCGCATCGGAGGGGGCGTGTCCAGTTGTCATGGCGATTATCCGCCTTTTTCAGGACGGGCGCTCGTAAAAATAATGCGGCTTATTTTCGGAGTTTATGAACGCAATTTTTATTGAATTATCCGCATTACTCTTAGGCGGCTAATTGGAGGATAGGTTTATGAAAAGGTATTATATTACTCCCAAGGGAGAGGTAATGAGAACAATAGGAAGGATGGATAAAGAGAAGATAGGATTACTAAAGAACAAGGAGGAGGGGAAAATGGCTACAGAGAATGGGAGTAACAGTAGGGCCATCTGCACCAGCCCGAGTTTTCAAATAAGCATGCTAAGCAATAAGCAATCTTGAGATTATTTGTAATGGAGACGCAATCATCAGGATAGTTTGCTGGATTAATCTTGGGATTGCGATCCCAAAGTCAACTTAGGATTATTTGCAAAATAGCACGCTATTTTATGAATTATCCACTAATTCGCAGGTGCAGACGCACTCTGGATTATTTATTCATGGCGTCACACCATAATGCATCAAGTCTTGAACATTCCAAGATGTAATTAAAGTCTAAAAATCAATTAGCAAATTATCCATTGAAAAGTTAATATCAGACATCACTTGGATGTCTTTGACAGCATTTTATTTTGATTAATTACATTTATTAAAGGCCTAGTCAACTCCATTATTTTAGGAGTTCACTGATGTCATGGCATATGCATGTATATATTGCACTTGCGCACATGGAAAAAAATATATTTGAAAGAAAGCCATAGGGAGCTTTGCTGCGTTATTATATTCCACAGCCATAGTCAAGGTCGCCTTACCATCTGGAGCTGGTGGATTATGATATTCTACTGTGAATTCATTATTAGGTTAAATACAAACTCTGTCCCTTCCCCCCATCTATGAAATTCAGATATCACTTTTATTTTCATTTCCTATCAGTATTGAATTATCAAAAGAATTGCACTAATTCTGATATTCCTGACCTATATCTCCCCTCGAATAAGACACCTGCATTTTTTCTTCAGTTTACCATGTACAGGTGGGGAATGTAATATTGTTCCTTCTTGATATTTTTTGTGCATATGTTTCCTTTGGATTTATTTATTTTTCTTGAATTGTAAGTGGTTGAACTGACAATTATGATTAAAACCAACTTTGTCTCCCATTACTGATCTTGATTGTATTAAACAAGAACCTCTCAAATTGTCTTTAGATTCATGATAACCACAATATGTAATACATGAGCATGAATGTCAGACTCATGAAAATGTGTCTAGTAAATTGTATTTTTTTATTATCTCAGCAAAAGCTATGGTCACATTATTATTCATATCATTTTTTTTCATACTGGCCAGGCTGCAAGTTTCTGGCCATTGTTGACTGTTGAAATTATTGAACTTTTAGTGCAGTTTTCATTTTCACCAGTACCTTGTCACTTTTTCTCTCTGTTCTAAAGACTTTCAATGCCTTTGCCGTCTCCACCTGATCAGCCACTGGCATAATTGAGTGGGTACTGTTAAGTAATTTTGTTCTACAAATCAAAGTAAGAGAAATTCCTAATTGGTCTAAAATCTTTTGAATTGAACAGATATCCATGAAGATAACATATTTTTCTGACATATTATTACTGACTTTAAAGAATTTCATTCTAAGGTCTGAAGAAAATTGATATTTTATTATATTGGATGGCTCTGAATGGAATACCAGAAATATTCCAAGAGTTTGGGCAAATATTCTACGAATCGCAGATGAGTGGAATATTTCTGGTATTCCATGAAATAAAGCCATCCAATATAATTATCATCTATCCCACTTATAGCAATCAAAAAGAGAGAGAAATTTTATTTAACAAGTCATATCCACTTATCACATAATGGCATCATCACTTCATAAGATCAAATTTGGTCGTTGACATGCGACTTGCATGTAGTTCACTATGACGTAATTGAGTGTCGTTGTGTTCTTATGCTGCGCATCGCATTGCTGCCCGGATGGCTGCCCGGATGGCAACCATCTTAACAGGGTGTAGTCAAGAGTAAAGAGAACTAAACTTTAGCAAATTATTACTTTCGTGACCAGAATACCTTGCTGAGCAAAGTGTTTATAATTATTCATATTTTTCGGGGGTAATTCTTTATGATGTTTTCACCGAATTAATCTATGTGTGCACCTTTATTGTCACTTTCACTTTATCACATGGCCCTTAAATGTCAGTATTTACTCTACTATAAATGTTTTCGCTTTAAAAAAAAAATAATAATGTTGATATGGTTCCGATCGATTTGACATAAATTTGCACCTGCGGAATTTAAATCAAGTTCTACGAGGTATTGGATAGAGCGCCCCCTGCTTACGTTTGAGAGACATAGGGAATACAATTTTTTTGTACTCCTGAGACGCCCTCGAAATGCACCTCGAGCGGGCTTGTCAGGATAACGTACTAGTACAGGGCTGGAGAGGTGGTCTTGCACAATTTCCTGGGAACTTTTCTTTCCTTTCTTTCTTTTACTTTTCAAACTGACATAATTTGAACAAAGAAATTATCATATTTTGAAAAAAAGAAAAGCATATTTATAAGGCAACAATAGTCAAAACTGACTAGTTTGCCTTTTCAAAATAACAACAACAACAGCTTTCATTGTACGCCTGGTATATTTCACGCATTCGTGCATGCGCACTATACTGTTGAATATGCTCTCATATCCAATAGCAAATTTTGTACAGGAGTCTACTGGATAATCTTCAGATTTCGGTTATTCTAGGGATACACTCTGATACTGCACGGGCAATTGATGCAGACCAACATATGCGTTTTTAATGTATGGCTAAAACGCTCTATAAAGATGATTATGAATATAAGTCTGAATAATCAAACTATATGAGCCATTTAAAACAGTCTACATAATGTGCATCACAAATCAAATCAGGCTTGAAGAGTACCTTGGTATTTATTTACTCAGAAATGGTCATATCCTGATTATAAGACCAGTGTCTTTATGAATCAGCATTACAGCTTTACTTTTTAAGTTCTTGTAAATAGGGCCTCCAATTTAAATATCCTTATTCCAATGCATTATTATATTATTTGTGTGTGTATAGTATACCCCAAAACATTTATGATGGGGTGGTTATTAAATTAAAAAACGTTTGTTTTTTTTGTTTTGAAAGAGTTTGCAATTTTAAATGAAAGTTTATTTTGATGCACCCTTTTAGAATAATATACCTGCTTGTTTTGTGTGTTTTTTTAATCTAAAGCAAGTTCTCAAATATAGCTGATATTTTAGTATATTATTCTTGTAGCTTTTTGATATATTCACTGAATAAAGTTTTAAGATATGTGTTTAAATGACCCTTTTTATAAGGATTTTAAAAATCTGGTTATAATTTTCACTGAATCAATGGATGAAAAATGTCAAAAGGGTACTACACCTTTGTGAGATCGGCATAAAGGTACAATTTACATTATTAACCCTATACCAAAGCTTTGCATTGGGATTTCTCATTTTAATAAGCTAAGAGATTCTTGGCTGTTATGAAATAATAAATAACTTGACATTTACTGAAAGATTGTTTTACATCATTTTTGTAAATGTTTTACATCATTTTTTTAAAATAAATTTCAGCATCCATGATACCCACCATCTTACCCCCCCCACCTAAAAAATTGAAAAGGAAGAAAGTGAAAGGAGAAGGTATGATAGAGAAACAGTTCTAAATGTAAAGACGTTTTGTAAATGCTTTCTAAAATTTGATTGAACTGTAATAAAGTATGTATACATATATTCACAGAAGTCAGTCAAAACTGTAACTTAAATTTGTTTCAAATCCTGTTTGATTGACAGATTTAAGTTACTAAACTACTAAATCCAGGTATGAATATATTAATAAATCAAGGAATCCAGATATGAGTCAATGATTGATTTGACCCATTATGAGAAATTATAACAGAAGCTTGATTTTTTTTCATTCCAAAGGTCAAAAAGATGTTATGAAACTAACTTGGAAAAATTTTTCCCAGATTTGTTAATTGTGAAAACCAAAAGATAATTTTAAGAATTTGGTAACTCCCAGTTTGGAAGAGTTCTGTATCCCCTCAAATGGATGGATAAAATTGCCAGAAGTAAATAGTCCATTTCATGGAAATTGGAAATCAATATCATATTTTGATAGATGCCATTGAACTTTTATTCTTTACAGTTATGTTAAATGCTACACTGCCTGTTAGATGTTCAAATATCTATGTATTCTTCTTGTATATATTTGGAAAATAGTAATCTCCGAATGGAGGGACCATTTAGCAAAATGCCTCAAATTTTGCTAATGCTTTTAGTTATGTTCAGGAGAAGGAGTTGATTTGTTCATGGGTAGATGTATGTGATGAGTAGATCCACCCTTGAGAGTTGTTGAAACTGTTAGAGAGGGATATATTTAGTTTAGTGTATTAGTCAAGAGAATGGTATACTCTTGACAACTTTCTTGAAATTTTGCCATAATTATACTCTGGAGGGAAACTTGAGATTAAGTTTAAGGAAATTGGCAGGAATATTATAAAGGGCAATTAAGCCTAAATAGGTACAAGTTCTTGCCATGCCTGATATTCCAATTCTATGCACCAGCACACTTGAAGAAAGAAATTGCAGAGATAGATAGAGGGAAAGAGAAGGGGAGGAGTTTTGAAGAGAGTCAAGGAGATGGAAACTGGAGAAGGAAAGAAAAAGAGGAAGGGTGCAGAAAATTGGAGAGAGAAGGGGTGGAAAATGCTGAAGGAGTTTCATGGGCTGATAAATTAAGTGCCATTTACATCAGCCTATATTTTCTTATTATCTTGCCTTCTCTGGAGCAGCATACTATCCCAGTCAGAGCAATCTCAAATTATTAACAATTAAGATTAAGACACACAATCAGACATTTTTTTTTACCTAGTTTCATGATTACAATCTTGAGTCAAGCAGATTAGCATGTGATTTTCTGAATTATCAAGCAATTGTAAGGCAATATGCACTTTGGATTTGTCTTGGGATTATTTGATACCATATCATTGTTTGCCATGCAAATGTGAAGCCGATCATGCTTGTGCTTTTATGATATAGCCCAGATTATTCTCCTGGTTATCCAGATGGAAATTAGCTTTTTTCATTAAGCTATACTGTAGAGTCAGGAGTCAAGCTAGAAACTCAAGACAAGCGGATTGAGCACACTTACTTTTTTTCATATATCCCTTTCATGCTTAACAGCAATTATTACACTAATTAAAAGTTTGTACTGTAAAAGACCAAATAGAATGTTAAAGGTTACATAGTCTCACAATGGCACATAGGTATGCAAGAAAATTGATAAATCGAAAAGTGGTATTGACTATCCTGTGTAAGAAAACAAATTTTACTGCTTTGTTACAGAAGTTCACTTTTTATTAAAAAATCAGATAACTTGCAGAAATGAGGATCAATAGTAGATTGTCTGTTCTGGTTGCAAAGGGATAGGACTGTGATTTTGATTTGTGACATCATGCATGTGTAGCTATGCCATAATGTTATATAAAATGCATTAATTTCTTTTTTTTAATAGTTCATGCTGATTATATTTCTTTTATTTTCCAGAGCAGATGTTAAATAATTTGTCTGTTCATATATTGAATGTACAATAAAACATATTTTCAATTATTTGAGAAAATGACATCGTATTGGTTTAATTACTACACTATGCATGGGGAAGCTGCTCACATATGACGTCATAAATCAAAAAATCAAAATTCCAATAACTTTTTTTTCATTTTTGATGAATTTTCCTCAAACCTTGATCAATGTTTTTTCTTCTACTTTTACAATAAACTTTTTGTCAGGATGAACATCCCCTTTCAGTTCTGTAGACCCTGCAGCATTGAATTTTTAAAGATTTTTTGTTGAATTTACTTCACCTTTAAAGTAATCCTAATTTGTTGGAACAGCCCCCTTGGTTTTAAAAATAATGAGGATTAACTTTAATACTAATAAAACCAAAACTTGTAGCAGCATGACAATTTTTAGTTGTCGACCTCATGATACATTACTATAACAATATTTATATTATGAGAAAAAGATTATTCTTGTATGAAGACTTGGAAAAAAAATAGAAATTAGACATAGTAATATGTGTGTATTGTGGAATAAGAAAGAAAAGATATAAGAGAAAAGAGTTTGCACTCTTTATTATTCACAGTTGTGTTCATATTCTGTTATTTCAGATGTGTAGATACAATAGATCCTGTACCCGTCCTGATTGCAAGTTCCAACACTCCCATGTAACATCTAGGTCAGCAATGAAATGGACTAAAGATCAACATATCAGGTGAGTTAATCACTTATTTCCTTTACTAACTGATCATTAAAGGTATTGTTTAACTTTGTGAGCAGCCGATTTAAAATATTATTAAACCAAGATGAAACATGTGTACAAATGCATGTATTAGAATAAACCCTGAAAACAACCATTATTGAGAATAAAAAGCTAAAACTACAAGGCAAACCCCAATTTTGTAAATAGGCGTCTTTTAGACACCTAAATAGTACACATAAGTGTATGGGATGAAATTAAGATGGTGTTTCCGGTCACTTTACATTTCAATTTTTGAAGCACTAAATAATTATTTTCGAACGCATTTTTTTCTGGGCTTCATTTTTGTAACATATCACAGACACAGGTGACAAGTGTGACCTTCTAGCTCATATTTTTTAAAAGTCAAACCAATGCTAACCAATCACTTTAAGCTGATTTTTGTCTCACCTGCATAGCAGAGTGGGACTATAGGCGCCGCTTCTCCGACAACGGCGTCAACATCAAATCTTAACCAATGCTTAAGTTTTTGAAATGACAGCAAAACTTTGAAAGTATATAGACCTTGTTCATGAAACTTGGACATAAGTTTAATCAAGTATTATTGAACATCCTGCCTGGGTTTCAGGTCACATGACCGAAGGTCAAAGGTAATTTAGGGTCAATTAACTTAGACCATGTTGGAGGAATCAACATCAAAATCTTAATCTTAGGTTAAGTTTTTGAAATGTCATCACAACTTGGACCTTTACTGAACATCCAGCCTGAGTTTTAAGTCACATGACCAAGGTCAAAGGTCACTTAGGGCCAATGAACTTTGACCATGTTGGGGGTATCTGTTGAATTACCATCTTAACTTTGAAAATTTATGGATCTGATTCATGAAACTTAGACATAAGAGTAATCAAGTATCACTGAACATCTGAGTTTCAGGTCAAAGGACATTGAGGTCAATGAACTTTGGCCATTTTGGGGATATTTGTTGAATTACCATCATAACTCTGTAAGTGTATTGGTCTAGTTCATAAAACTTGGACATACAAGCAATCAAGTATCACTGAACATCCTGTGCTAGTTTCAGGTCACATGACCAAGGTCAAAGGTCAGTGAACTTTGGCCATATTGGGGGGATTGTTGAATAACCATCATAACTAAAAAAGTGTATGGATCTAGTTTATCAAATCTGGACTTAAGAGTAATCAAGTATCACTGAACATCTCATGCGAGTTTCAGGTCATATTACCAAAGTTAGAGGTCAATTAGGTCAATGAGCTTTTGCCATTTTGGAGGAAATTATTAGATTGCTGTCATAACTTTCCAAGTTTATAGATATAGCTAATGAAATGTGGATATAGGGGTAATCAAGTATCATTGACAAGTCTTAGGTCACATGATCAAGTTCAAATGCCATTTATTGTCAATGAACATAGTATTGTATCGTTATATGAATTGTGTTTTTTTGTGAATAAATAGAGTAGTTTTCAAAGTCAGCTTTGATGCTATATTGTACTGCGTCATGCAGGTGAGACTGCCGGAGGCACTCTAATGTTTTCCTGATTCCCTGAAGTGGGATTGTCTTCCAAGGCGGTCAATTTCATGGTAGTTTCATCTAATGTAGACTCGTGCACTATAGTCTTCATATATTGTATAAAACAATGGAAACAATATTGTGAAGTGTTCAGAAGAAGGAGTTGATTTGTTCTTGGGTAGATGTATGTGATGAGTAGATACACCCTTGAGAGTTGTTGAAACTCTGAGAGAGGGATTTATTTAGTTAAGTATGAGTCAAGAGAATAGTATACTCTTGGCCACTTTCTTGAAGTGTGGCCATAATTATACTCTGGAGGGGAACTTTTGAGATTAAGTTTAAGGAAATTGGCAGGAATATTATAAAGGGCAATTAGGCCTAAATGGGTACAAGTTTTTTGCCATGCTTGATATTCCAATCCTATGCACCAGCACACTTGAAGAAAGAAATAAATTGCAGAGATAGATAGAGGGAAAGAGAATGGGAGGAGTTTTGAAGAGAGTCAAGGAGACGGAAACTGGAGAAGGAAAGAAAAAGAGGAAGGGTGCTTAAGATTGGAGAGAGAAGGGGTGGAAAAATGCTGAAGGAGTTTAATGGGCAGATGAATTTAGTGCCAATTACATCATTTTCATATTATACTGCCCTCTCTGAATCAGCATACTATCCCAGTAAGAACAATATCATATTGATAACAAGATTAAGACACAATAATCAGACAATTTTTTTCTTACTTCAATTCATGATTACAATATGGGGAGCGTTTCATGAAAGGACTTGTAAGACGTTTTATCTGACAAGTACTATAGTATATTACTAAATATGGTAACAGTGCCTCTCAGCCAGTCATAATCTAGGATAGTTGCCAGACCTGACAACTTGTCGGACGAAAATGTTGATGAAACGCTCCCCCGGAGTCAAGCAGATTAGCATGTGATTTAATGAATTATCCAGCAATTGTAAGGCAATTTGATACCCTACCATTGTTTACTTCTAGTATGCAAATGTAAAGCCCAAAGTGCTTGAGAAGTTGAGCTTTAATAATATAAGCCCAGATCATTCCCCCAGTTATCCAGATGGAAATGAGCTTCTTTTAATTAAGCTTTAGAGTCAAGATTCAGATTAAAATCTCAAGAGAAGCCAATAGAGCACACTTACTTTATATCAAAATCCCTTTCATGCTTTATACAGCAATTATTACACACAATGTAAATTTGTACTGCAAAAAGGCTGGCATAGGCCCCATAATTGCAGATACATGTAGGTATACAAGAAAATTTATAAATCGAAAAGTGGGGTAATTGACTATACCTTGTAAAAAACAATTTTATTGATTTGTAGTGATATCATAGCAATTTGTGGATTAATCAGTAGAGCTATATGTGAGATCCCAATAAAACATTTCATTTTTTTGTCAGTAATCAATGCCTCCACACCCCCTATTAGAAAGGCCTAGTGACACCCGTGGCAATTAGCACGCATAAATCATGAAAAAAAAAATATTTGATCTGAAGTAGATTTGGCCTTTTCTCCCATCCTATGGCTTGCAAGAAACCAGAATTTTATTTGGTGAAACTAGAATGAAATAAATGATATTTGATGTCATTTTAAAACATAGAAATGAAAAAATGTAAAAGTGCATTTTTCCCCATGATGCAAAGAAGTCAGTTTCAAGGTGTTTTCATCTACATGTAATGTAGACTCATAAGACTCTGGAGTTTGGTATGAATTATAAAGCCATTCCATTTGAGCTATATCAACATACTGAAATGTTTGGAATGATATTTTTGCCTTATTAACATATTTGTGATATGAATGTTTCACAAATAAATCTGTTATCTTTCTATTGAGTATTATAAGACTGCATTCTGAAACCTATGATGTGATATACTGTTTAGTAAAGGACATTGAATGCTGACCCACCTTCCCCCCAAAAAAAAAATATATATATATAGTTATAGCATTGATTGAATAACCTTGCAACAGTGCAAATTTACCGTGAGGCAGGTGTTAAGGAAGGAAGAACATTAAAACTCTTGTTCAAGTTCATTTATATTCATGAGTCAATACAAAGAAGATAGATACCTCTCATTAATGATATGTAGAAGGCTTACCTTGAAATGATGATAAGATGCGGAAATGACATCATTAATCATCACCATTGTGGATTGTTATTTCCCTGATATCCATGAGTGCATCAGAATACCTGATTAATTTGAACTAGCTTCTTTTGAAGATTTTTTTTGTCTCTATATTTTTTTGTACACATTGGAGAGTGCTGTTCATTTTGAGCAGTCATCTGCATTGCTTTGTTACAAAGGTGTGAAGCCTGCATCATGACTAATTTTTAAAAAGTGTGATGAAATATTTTTAATTTGCCATCAAACCCTCAGAAAATATCAATTTTAAGGGAAAAGATGATGTAGAAGAGGAAATTAAAGTTCTATTAAAATATGTTATGAAATGAGAGAATTAGGAAAGATTGAAAAGTCTCTATGTACTTTCTTTGGCAATCTTCATATTGATGATGGTGATTTACAAATTTTTGTAAATCAGCAAAATTTCTTCCATTATCCCTATAAATGCTGTTTGTCTTCTTGTGAACTTTTCTCATTCTAATTTTCACACTCAAATTACTCTGTCAAAATAATGTTCCCATAAGTAATACCCATGAATAAATACATGTAATATACTGCACAATAGAAATTCTTTGAAAAAAATGAAAAAGTAATAAGCCCATCATTGTGTTTTTATTGAGTAACTGTGTAAATTTATGAAATCCTTAGTATAAAACCAATGTTTGGGATATTCATTTGCAAAAATCATGTCACACACCATTTTCTGAAATTGGAGGAAAAATATCCTTTATGTTTAAAAGATCAAATGTTTGTAGGCCTGCAAATACCTGCACAAAAAATATATTTGTGGGGGTGTCATGGTCTAGTGGTTATGTCTTGTCTTTCAATCTTAGGGACATTGGTTTGATTCCCAGGCATAGCGTATTTCCTTCAGCAAGAAATTTACCCTCATTGTGCTGCACTCAACCCAAGAAAGGTGAATGGGTACCTGGTAAGGTGAAATTTCTTGAATATGTCAGTGCCTATATAGACAGTGCAGCTAAAGCCGGAGTACTTTAATAATAATAAAAGCACTTTGTATCCTCAGGCAAAAAGGGCTTTAAATCTAGCTACATGTATTATTATTATCATTATTATATTTCATGGTGCAGGTGTGTGACCTATTTGATGATTAGGGAATGTGGCTAATGTATCATGAAGAAAAAAAAGTTGATGTATTATCCCTGTCTATAGGTGGTTTCAAACCGCCTCGATCACAAGAATCCCCGTTAAATTACGAGAACTTTTGAAGGCTAAAAAAATACCCGTTAATTATTCCTGCATTCACACCGCCCCGAAACACATCCTTTGGGATAAGTTCCCGAAGTTACTAGCATGTGCAGTGTGGTCTGATAAGCAGGCAAGGCGGGAGATTCAAAATCACTAGCCCAGCAGCCACCCACGCCGCCGCGCCCAACGACACGCTGGGATAAAAAGTTCCCGTAATTTGCTTTCACATTGCCAAAATACCTGCGACCTTGGAAAAATCCCCTAGAAAGTTCTCGTAATTTCGCCAAGTACCTACTATTTAGCGGGTATTTTCTTTCGGGGAAATTACGCGTAGTTTGCTTTCACATTACCAAAATACCTGGTATTTTCTGATCGGGGTAAATTTCCCGATCAGAGAATACCTGGAACTGGCAAACTTCGAGGCGGTCTGAAACCACCTTATGTTTTTTATTTGAGAATTTGTTTCTCTTTTTTTAATCTGCAGTATGAGCATCGGATCTCACCTTTCCTTAAAAAAACACATTAAAAGCTAACACATGCTCAGTTAAAAAAAAAAATAATTTTTTTCTCCACATCATTGAATGATCTTTGGTAGATCTCAACTGGATTGATCACATGTGTTTCCTTAAAGCCTCTATCATGTCTTGGTTAATCTGAATTTTATTCTTTTCAAACATGGAATGGGATAAAATTTACAATTTTATACAGCTTTTTAAAATATTCTACCTAAATTTCAAAAAAAAGAAATATTCAAAAAGCCTTTATTTAGACAAAAATGTAAACATTTCTGAGAGAGGCCACTAAATCTGAATACTGTAAAATTCAGATTTTAAAGAGCTGGATGTGCCCTACTTGTAGTACTTACATTTTGAGGTAACAACCTCAGAAGATTGCTTTGACAGCCTCAAATCCCCTATGAATATTTAACTGTATTTATCAAGGGTCTTCTATTAACAGTGAAAGGCTGATGAGATTGTGCAATGTTGAGCAAGGAATGATTTAGGGTTGCATCCAATCAGGGACCCTAGTAGAATCCATGATCCAATCCTTTTCAAAGTGTAGGTCTCAAATGACATACCCTGTTCACATTTGATTTTCTGAACTGCTTCCTACTGAATTGATTCAGCGAACAATTAAAGATGAGGCTTTTTTTTAGCATCCTCAGTCACTCCATCAGCATGCTCAATGAACACCTTCGTACCAGGCCATGGGTTCAGACATTTGTTCATGATTAGAAAGCATATAGATCTCTCTTCAGTATATGGAGATTTCCTACAAAAGAATACTTCAAGGTGAAGCTATTCACAGTCACTTGCGCACCAGTTTATGATGCAATGCGATCTTGAAACTACACGGCAAAGTAGTTTGGTAACTAGTTACTAAGGTTGTCCCTTGCTTGAAAACTTTGAGCAGTCACAATCGAGCTGAACTGTTTCTCAAAGCTGGTTCACAAGAGTGAACAGGGTCCTAGTTGTCATTGAGAGGCCACTTTCAAACTAAAATGCTTAAAAGGGTAAGAGGACTGTTAAATGTAAGCACTTTGTTAAAAATAGAGAGTTCATGGAAATTTATCTTCTGTTATTTACATAGGTTAAGTAATGAATAATTGATACCTGCTCACATTCACTGTTATATTATGAATGCAGAACTCTGTGGATTTCTTGAACATGAACATTGAATGAGGCTGTATATCATCGCCTTCCCGTAGAAAGGCCGTTAACATATTTTGGCGCAAAAAAAAAAATCGAATTTTGTTTTATTACTGAAATGGAAAAAGCATATATCATGAACTTTCTTCTGGTACCATTCTCGAACCTAAATGTGATGTCATAATGACATAATAAGCAAAAACATTACCACATACTTTAGCACATAGATGAGTCCTTAGTCAGTGAGCAAGACGATTTTCATTTTAATAACGTGCGTGCGCACATAGACCGATTTGCGCTAGCGGCCTTTCTGTGGTCATTGGATCATCGGATTGCGTATTTTTTCTTCCCGGAAAAAGGGCGTAGGTATTCCTTCTTAAGATTAGAAAACATTTAGAGTATTTATATAATGAAGAAAATGTCTTGCTTTGTCGGAAAGTATGAGAATACGGACAGAAAATAATATACCAGCTGCTAAAAGCACAAAAATAAGGTCAAAACATCATTTGTGTTTTCTCGAAAATGTGTGTTTCGCGTATGTGCACGTTAACGGCCTTTCTGAAAGCATGTCATGAACTTTCTTCTGGTACCATTCTCAAACCTAAATGTGATGTCATGTCAGGCAAAAACATTCCCACGTTCTTTAGTACATAGATGCATCCGTAGTCTGGGGTATTTCTCCTTAAGATTAGAAAGCATTTAGAGTGTTTTGAATAAGGCAAACAAAATATAAATGAAGAAAACATCTTGCTTTCTCAGAAAGTATGAGAATTAGGACAGAAAGTAATACACTAGCTGTTAAAAGCACAAATATAAAGTCAAAAGATAATCTGCATTTTCTCGAAAATGTACTATTCGCGTACGTGCACGTTAACAGCCTTTCTGCGGGAAGGCGACAATATTATGTAGCTTTTTTTACTGTTGCAAGTTTTACTTGCTCGACTTGCCCCATCATTTTTTAAATTAAATTGTAATCCATACTTCAAATTACTGTATAGTATAGGCCTTATCCTAAACCTTTAAGATTAATTGATTTTTATGTTTTTTATGGTTCTGTTCACTGTCAAAGTTTGCTTGAGGCATTATGATTTGGGTCATCCCAGATTTGTTTGTTCTTATAAGAACTTAAAAACTATGAAGTAATTCAACTTCAAACTTGGTTCAAGTATAGGAGTCATGATCCTTAATGAGAAACTCATTAATATCACTTGTAAGTACTGAGTATAACCTAATTATGTGATATTTTGAAAATCTGGATAGCAGTTAGGATAACAACTTTGAAGTCTTTGACCTTGACAGCTTGGGTGATGTTTTGTACATCACTACATTGACCAGAACGAGATGAGCTCTATTTACTACTCTACCAATTGAGGGTTTGGAATACAATATTTGAATTTGCAATTCATGCACTCTTTTGTGTTAATCCTGAGAGATTGGTCTAATACATTGTACTCAACACTAAACATTCATCTCAATGTTTCACTTCCAAAGTGATTACAAACCACTTTCCTGGGATCTCACAAGTAGTACTACAGATTAATCCGTCTTCCTTGCACTTCAAATTCATCATTCAGTTAAACGTTTCTTATATTTTAGTCTCATCATGCTTGCTTTAGAATGTATTATGAAATGCACTTATTGCAAAGCGTTTGTAAAATGACTCTCTATACAAGACCTTGTCAAAATTATGATAGCAAGGCCTGAAATACAAAGTGTTTTTTTAATTTAATCACGAATTACATACAAAAAAGTTCCATGTGAGTTTTTGGTATAATTGCTTGATGTTGATAAAGACTGTAAATTATGTTTGATTTTTTTTTCTAACAGTGAAAGAAAGTTTGCCAGCAAGTTACCAGCCTCATGAAGCCTACCTACATGATTCAGTGATCAATGTCATCATAATCAATCTTATCTCAAGGGCACAGTTCTCAAATACTGATTGCTGTAATAGGGTAATGTTCTGAAGCAGTACATGACATATATTGCAAACCCAACTGTGAAATTGCCAATCTCTAGCCAATGTCTAAAAGATTTCTGTTTTCGTACATGAGTCAAGATGTGATGGAAGCCATGGCTTAGGCAAGTACAAAGCCAACAGTATTGACTTATCCCTTGGCATTGGATATGTGCAACATCCCTTTGCATGCAATAGATTTAATAGAGGATGGGGGCTTAAGTGGCGGGATAAATTTATAAAATGGAAAGATGTTGTGAAGATGAGATGTATGTCTGCTCTCCAAACCTTAGATCGCTATTCATAGAAGAGCACATGAGCTGTAAAAGATTCATGTCATTTTTTTCCTCTTAAAATTTATGTCTTCTCTGTCGACCTGACCTAGAATTTGTATATGAAACTTCAACATTGTGTCCCCTTTCTTAAGCAACGACACCATGATCAGGTAACAACCTGCACAAATGAAATCAGGCAATTGATCTCCACATCAAATGGGAATGTAATGTTCTGATAGAATTTGAACAGAAGAAATCCAACAACCTTCAGCCTTGAGGGAATATACATACCAATGATTTCTAAATGAAATGAAATTATCCTACCCTCCCACTAACTCATTTCTTAAGTGCACAAATCAACAGCTTTCTTCTCACCATTATTTATGGATGTACATTTTCATCTTTGATTTCATTTTGGAACATCTTGGGAAGAGATGATTATTATATGAAGGAAAATTCTCATATCAATGATATTTGGATACCTGGAATACTAATGTATTTGAAGAGATAAATCTTAATGCGATGTTGTTTTAAGTGGTTGAAGAATAACAAGAATTACATTTGGTTATCAGAGATGTGAAACAATGCCAGGGTCCTTATGATTTCCATGCTCACTAAAATGTGCACATTCAAAGTTAGATTTCCATACTGATTGAGAATTGTTCTTTCCAGTTTTGATAACAATAATTGGTTTCTTGAATAGAAAAAAAGATAATTCTAATGTATGCAGAATTTTAAAGTACCATAATCTTTCTTAAATTTTCAAATCCAATTTTTGTTGAAAGTAAACTGTTTGACTCACTGTGATACATCATTTAAATGAATAATAAATAATTATTGGGTTAATACCTACTGTTTTAACCTGTTTGGACTATTCTTCAATTCCCTGTCCTTGTGTCATATATTTTCATGAATTTGTCTGAGGGTTTTAAAGGTAAATGCATTAGAAGTTTTGATTAGCAGATGAATGTTATCATAGATGCTACCCTGAAGTTTGCAGAGAGCACTTTTGCTGCGACTTATTGAATGTAATGTTTCAATAGAAATTTAACATGTTAATGCCTGTTCGAAAGGATTTTGGCTTGATTTTGACTTGCTGAGATGGAATGAAGGCGAAGTATGGACTTGATAAATTAAATTCTCTGCCAAGCAAAACACATTAATAAATTCTGACCATTGCATTCAACATTTAAATTCATTGATTGTGCCAAAGTTAGAAAATTCAGCACCTTTTTTGTGCTAAGTCCTTTAACAATTTTCCCAGCTTAAATTTTTGTTTGATATTCAGCAGCTCAAGCAGAGTTAGGATGAAGGTGAATTTATATTCCAGACATGAGATGTGATGAGGAATAAATTTAGAAAGTTGTAAATTCTGTCTGACTTAATTATTTATTAAATAAATGCTTGTGGAGTTGAATAAATGCTTGTGGAGTTACCATGCCATCAGAGTGTTGGCTCTGACTGGTGTTTAATTTCTATTCTGGTTCTACCAAACCTATTTTTCCTGCTTAAGGAGCTTCTGTGAGATTTCAAAGGTTATAATATTACCTCGAATACATCTGACTCATCTTCTCAGAAAAAATGTACCTCTAATTTTCTCAATAATGTATTTTGAGGCCTATGAGATGTTTCATTTCACTTTCAAAATAACCATAATGGGTCTTTTCTGTTAAATGTGTTTGAGTGACAGTTGAACCTTTTTCTACACCAAAATGAGTGAAAAAATAAAGTTACTGAGGTCAATCATATTGTGTTTATATTCTTATTCAAATGTATATAGACATGTGTCTAGCAGAAAATTGAACTCTCAATTTTATAAAGTAAAAATTAATTTGTGTTTAATGGGTCAAACTAATAGGTACAAGATGCACAGCATGAAAAACAAGATAATCGTCTTTGTGAATTTTCCAGACTGTGCTTTAGGATTTTATAATTTCATGAAGAATAAAAGGAAGTGACCCCTCAATCTCATCAAGAAAATGCAATCCTTAGTCTGGTAGTCTTGGATGATTTACTATACTGTCTTCAATCAAGTGCTTTGAGACTCCACTCCCATACAAAATATTCTATATCCCCCTCCCCTTAAGAGAGTCAAGTACAACTTGATATAATTCATCCCTATAACATCAAATACTTTGTCTCTCAATGTTTTATTATTGTATTAGAGAAAGGCCCATTAAAAATCAATCACTAAAATATATTTTGATTAAAACCCAATTTTAAAATTCTTTACCAAACTAAAGTATAGGGGTTTGTCTGGTTGTAATTGCAGTTTTTTCTTTATGTGAAACAATATATATGCCTTGAAAATCTTGAGATTAAGATGTTGAGTTTGTTTGTCAGTAATTACATGTGAAGGAAAAACAGGAATTACAAAATGTTTTTTTTTGTAGCAAGAAGCTGCATAAAAGAAAAAAAATGTAATGGTTCATCCTATAATCAAGGCTTGTTTTATTAAATCAGCAAATCCTTTCATACATCGAGAATGAAAGCAAAATAAAATACACCCTTTTTTCATAAGTCTTAAGAGATTAGCCTCATTCAGACGTAGGCCATTTTGGTCGGTGGAAAGTTCGGGGTAGTGCCCGTGTTGGAAAGAGTTGCTCTTGACCTTCCTACCTCCGACAAACCTGTTCAGACTTGGGTTCGTAGTCGGAGTAAAATTCTATTGAGCATGGATTGGAATTCCAATGATATTTATCTTATCACGACCCAAGCAATCACAAGACAAACTTCCACATGGAAAAAAATAATGATAATGTATCTGAAATAAAATTTTACTCTGACCAAGAACCCATGTCTGAACGAGACTGTTGTCTTAATCATTGGATTTGCTATCATTTCTTTTAAAGGAAAATGAATATTGAGGTCATTAGATTAAAATCCTAGTATTATAATTTTGAATTTTTAAATGTCTATATTTTAATTGTCAGAATATCACATAAAAGTTATGTCAAATTGTGTGTATTCTGAAGTTTTTCTCATGCACATTTAAAGACAGCTGTGGCTTAATATTTGTATATATTAAATGTTAATACAAAACTTATACAGTTGACTTATTATTGGTTCTTTTTAGTTTATTTTGGGTTGAATAATGTGTGTATATATTATTATCGCATGTCTTATGAAAACTGCAAATAATCCAGTGTTGATTTACCAGCCCGGAATCTTATGTCCACACCAGAGAATTATTGAAACAACACCAGGTTGGAATCAAATCGATGATATTTTAATACTAATTGGTGTTGTATAAATACCTATCTGGTGTTAGACCAAACCAAACTGGTGTTGTTTAATACTTCTCTGGTGTGGACGTATTATGGTGGTAAACCAACACCCGAGTTTTTGCAGTGAAGGGGGGGGGGGATCTTGCAGTGTTTTTAATTTTGCAAATTTAAGAATAATTATTTGCTGATACGTGAGGAAAGCAACCAAAAAATGTTTTAATGGTCATGCTGTAGCTTTTCTTCCGTTCACTCAGTGGTCTTTGTTTATAAATTTTCATGTCAGAAATACAGCTCTCATCGATCTAAATCCCTGGCTGCTTCCATGACAATTTTACCTCATTAGGTCAATAAAAGAGGACAAAAATATGGTAAAATAGAAAGGGAAAGTTTGGCTACGACAGGCAAACTGCAAGTAATTAAAGAGAATGATTAGGAACAATCTGGGGGCTTTCGGGCCGTCTTGGAAAAAAAGGTTTGAATACACCACCCATCACTATTTTAACACACGTTTATAAAATGTGAGTTCCGAAACATAAACTATCTTCCTGATCTCCTTTGTCCCTTCAACAGAAACTCTTCGATAAATTGATTTTTGCCCAAGTTTTACCATTTCCATAAATAATCACCATAAGGAATTTAGTAAACAACGCGCTGTAATCATAAACGAGCTCGCTAGTGACAATGGCGCAATGAGATGGCGCTTATTTGTAAACTGAGTTTTGACCTTTCATGCAGTATGGTGAAAAGCATCCTAATCATGATTATAAAAAGCGCTTGAAATATCTCGTTTGTAGGTCTGAATTCCAAAATTTTCAATTTTTATATAGGCTCATTTCATTAAAGATATAATCTTCATGATTTCCTACAAACCGTTCTTAAAATGTCCCTTTTCAGGTCATATTGAAATTTTCGACTTGCGTTTGCATTCATTGTGAAATGGCGAAACCACCCCAACGGAAATTTGATTTGAATTTTAAAAAAGGAGAAAAATCCAATAAACATAACACTGAAAATGTTATTAAAATCGGATGTAAAATGAGACAGTTATGACATTTTAAAGTTGACTTAATTTCACAAAACAGTTATATGCACACCCTGGTCGGTATACAAACGAGGAGACTAATGACGTCATCCACATACTATTTCTTTTGTATTTTATTATATGAAATTGGAAACATTCTCATTTTCTCCTAATTTTCAAGTGAAACAATTAATTCCACCCTGAACATGTAGAATTAGCATAGTTTATATTGTTCACTAAACTTGGTCCGTATTGGAAAAATCATTTAAAAAATGAAATATTGTATAATATTGTATAAAAAAAACAAAAGAAATGGTGAGTGAGGGACATCATCGTCTGTCTCATTTGCTTGTTTCTGAGTTGTGCATATCACTGTTTTGTGAAAAATAAGCGGAATTTTAAAATGTCACAACTTTCTTATTTTACATCCGATTTAGATGATTTTCAGCACTATGCTAGTTCGATTTTCTCTATTTTATTAAACTCAACATTGTGGTCGACTTTACCTTTAAGTTAGATGGGAGAAAAGAGATCTTGCCGTTGAAGGACATTTGGCCACCTGCATTACCACCAAAGTCCTTCGTTGATTAAAATAAAGAAACATCAACTGCTAAGCAATATTACAAGAAAACTTTTAAGAGCAAAGTAATCTTGAGAGTCATTGAGATCGTGTTTAAACTACCAATGTCTCCAAGATGATGTAAAGATATCAATAATAAAGATTTCTAAGTTGTCAATCGGATAAAACCTTCCATTTACCATAAGCACGAATACACCCTTTCACAAACAAACAGACTAAATCCGTGGCTATAAATGTGCTTCAAATCTGATGCTGCATGCATTGACATTAGTTTGAAGCATTTTTTAATTATATAAATAGCAACCCCCGTCATCAAATCTGTTATTTCCTTATATTATTTTCTTATAAATCCGATTTCCTCTATCGGTAATCCATTTTTGGTGATCCCGGCATAATGAAAAGAAGTTTATCGTCGTCATTATCACTCCACGTTAGATATTGGAATCCTTCAACACGAGAGTAAATGCCTCTTGGTGGCAAAGTTTGGCCGCGAATGGGTACACACAGTCACGCGACACAGACATACACCACTGGCAACGGGCATATCAATCATGCATTATTCATCATGAATGCTTGAAAGATAGATAAATGATAATGATACACGTACGGGGCGTCCTGCAACTGGAAATCGTTTATGATGCTGAATCTGTCATATAAATAGTGCTTTAGAACATATTGAATATTTTAATAAATGTGTGAAGTAAAATGAATTTTTGGGGCGGAGGTTAATGGAGGATAAAATTATAATAAACATAGTTTCTTATAACAAAATGGAGAAGAATAAGTGGGAATATGACATCATTAATTGCTGACTGAATATCCATGGACACATGCATACAGCTTTTTCACCGAAATGACAAAATTACTTCTTTATCCATTGTACGATTTTGATCAATTTTTCTTTAGAATTGTTTGATTTTTCTCAAATCCTATAATTTTCAGCCCGGATTTCTCCTTTAACCTGTCTTTAATTTTGGTAAAGGATGGATAATGTAAATTATAATCGATTATCTAAAATTTCAATCTGAAAAACTGTTAGTTACCTTTTTATCCTTTTCTTTTCAACCACCGATTCTTTAAAAAAAAATATTCGAATCAAACATATTTAGTGCCCTCTCGGGGATTTTTATATTACCGTTTGAAAATGGCTCTTATCCCCTTGAACATTTATCTTGCAATTTAAGGGATTGGATATCACGAAGCTACAAACAAATATTATATCGTTAAATTTTCGGATCCCTTTATGGTATCTTTCAAGAGATGAAAAAGAAGACAAACAGATGAGAGAGAGAGTTCAAAAAGGAAAAACAGGGAGTATAAAAAGAGGGTGCATCATGTAACTAAAGAGTACGCCATTTCGTTTTTCGTCTTTTTAAAATCTAACTTGCTTAATTCATGTCATCTCACCGGACAGGAGCAGTGATATAAACAGCAGCATAGGAGTAGTAGCAGCAGCCGCATTACTAGTAGAAGTAGAAGTAGTAGTAGTAGTAGTAGTAGTAGTAGTAGTAGTAGTAGTAGTAGTAGAAGTAGTTACTGTAGTAGAAGTAGTAGTAGTTACTGTAGTAGTAGAAGTAGTATAGTAGTAATATAAGTAGTATAGCAGCAGTAGTAGTAGCCACTTTAAGTTTTCGTCGTAGATGTAGAAGTAGTAGTGGTAGTGGTACATGGTTTAGAAGTAGTAGTAGTGGTGGCGGTGGTAGTAGTAGTAGTATAGTAGGTCTAGTCTTTAATTATAGTAGTACGTGTACTTGTAGTAGCAGTCGTAGTAATCATTGTAATGGAGTGGTAGGAAAAAGAAAGGGGTGCTCAGGACATACGCATGTGGAAAGTGTATAGGGTAGGACGATAAAGGTGAATTAATAATAAGTTTATAATTCTTGACTTCAATTACGAATCGACACAAATAGACAGACATTGAGCGGTAAGTTAGAACACCCTCATACGACAAGGCATCACCCACTTAAAAACGGTAATTCACGCAGATATGACACGTGGATCTTGTTCTCATTTCACAAACGTAGCTTTTGAAGGGATTACGATTTCACAAAATAATATGGTCTGTTTATATTCATAGCGATTATGAGATACACTCCTACACAATAACAGTTTTTCGATGCAGGATTTCGCTTCACCGTACATGGGTTCAAAGAATCCTTGGACAACAAATAAATATCCCTGAGACGACAATTGCCAAGAAGACGTCATTAAAGCGTAATCTGGTAGTTGAAAGGGATAGGAAGGAGTTGTAAGGACGTAGTTCAAATTTTGATCAGCTATTGTAAGATTATGCTATTACTTTTAACACAAAGATTCCTGGGTTTTTTTTGGAGCAAGTTTTAAACGATAAAGAAACAAAAGTAATAATTAGAGAACAAGAAACTTCGATAATGGCTCATCCATAAACACGCATGTACACACATCCTCATCCTTACAGCTATACTTTTCCTTCACTCCTCAATTCTCTCTCTCCCATTCTCTCTCTCTCTCTTTCTGCCTCCCCTATATACCATTTTTTTTTTCTTTTGCTTCCTTTATTTAAGTATTACATTGATGCTTAATGTCTTCTTGTGTTTTCTTGTGATGATTCTTCTAATAAGATGTTTTTGTTTTCTTCATGATATAAATCATATATTATTGTGTATGAAAATAATAATGCAGAGCCCTATGGAAGACCAATGATTTTTAATGAATATTTTGATTGTACATATTTACGCAATTTATCTATTTTTGTATCGAACTGAATACTCTGGATATAGATTTGCAATTAATGAATGAATTAATAAATAAATAAATAGATAAATAAATAAAGCTATCTTACCCCTCTCTCCTTCAAACGCGCACAGGCACCCCACACGCGTGCATTGATTTGTTTGAAACTTCATTTTTACTCTAATGGCGATGATAGAAGGACAGAGTAGAATTTCATCAACATTTTGTCTGACAACTTTTCTTCGTTTCGATTGGCTGAGAAGCGCTGTTACTATGGTAACTGTCGGGTAAAGTAATTTCATGAAACACTCCCCAGAGGATCATCACCCACACCTCTCATCCTGTGAAGTCCACTCCCTTATAATATCTATGAGGACCCATCTATGCCAAGGACAGTGTAATCCATATAATGATAATAGATGCTTATTATAGGGCATAATATTCGCCAGAATTTCTATGCGCTATACTAGAGATTTAATGTTTAATCTTTCGTAGATGTGAACTTTTACCAATACTCACCGTTACGATAAACAAGCGTCAATCCACTTTTTTCCCTCTGATGATAAGTTATTGGAAATCTACGTAGTCTTAAATTCTAATGACACTCTTTACATTAATATTTACACCACAAATATTACTCATTTGGCGGTATAGGCCTGGTTAGAAATTTTAATTGATTGTGTGTTCTTCACGTTTTTTTGATAAACAATTAGAAATTAAGAATTCTCCGAGTTGCTGCATATTTATATTTCTTTAAGTATACAACAATAAAAGATCTAATTTATTTTTAAGTAAAATTAAATGACTTTAGATTATCCAAATACGGGTAGGGCTATGTGGGACGAGGGTGTGAAACATGTAAATACTGAGGAGGGGGCGGAAAGAAATCATATAATTGCATTCAAAAGTTACATTTCTAGGAATTTTTCTAAACGAGAAAAATGCCTTGACCTATTAGTCATCTTGCCTCCCTATTTTTAAATATCTTGACGCTGCCCCTGTACACAAAGTAATTGTGTGTCGTTACTCTGTGATTCCAAGAAATCACAAGAGAAAGTCGTGAAAAAGGTTGCCTGAAATCCTTTGAATTTTAAGCTTTTTTTAAAGCGATCATCATTCTGTCACATCATTGAGTGAATGTTAATTCTATAGATTTCTAAGATTCTAAATTATTCATTGCATGTTACAAGTTTATCTCTTTGGTTTAGTTGCCATCAATGTGTTTTTTTCTTTCCCAAATATGGTTCCAAATAACTGAGCATGCACAATGACAAAACTATAATCATATCAAGATGATTTCTATCAATACTCAAAGCATTATTCCCCTTTTCACTATCTAGCTTTCACTCCCATCATTTAGCTTGTAAAAATCTCATTTCGCATGTTTTAATGCTACGTCTATAGCCCTCCTAAGAGAATTCTAATTTGAAGTATTCTTAATTAAGCATGATTATAGGGCAGTCGGTTAGAGAAGCAAACAGCCAATCACCGATGCTCACTTACCAACAATACCTGCAAAGAGGAGTGAGAAACGTGGGAAAGAGGGAGGGGTCGTATTATGGTTCCAATATCAAACCAAGGGTATGGAAAACGGGAAAGAATGGCGAACACAGAGCAAGATAGATAGAGAAAAGAAAGGGGAGAGAAAGAACAAAAAATGTGATATTTACTGTCTTGGATATAAAAAATCAATCACAAAACAGCAGCCAGATAACAAGATCAGTCCCATGTGGATTTAGTTCAATTGAAGTGAAATGGGTGCAAAGTGATGTGATTGTCGATGCTTTGCCCCTAAGCGACAACACAGTCATTATAGCAACAGATCGTCGCATCTCGTTTATCACGGCTTAGCTCTCTCACTCCGCACTCACTCTGTGCTTCGAGGGCAGTCATAATGCACATGGTTTGCTGATCGATCAGAATGCTTTGACCCAATACGTTGTTTTCTTCAAAGTAATATAAAATCCCTGAATTCTTCTTCGGAGATCATCATGATGTATTTTGGCTCTCCATTAGCCTTCGTGATTATATCTTACCGTGGTTTAACACAGGTGTACTCTTTTACCATGAACTTGCATAGCACAAACATCTGCCCGATATAAAGTGAAACTGCATCCAACTTGAAAGCTTTATCTACCGGTACTTTTCAACAAAAACAGTCGTCACTGGCCCACTTTCTTGTTATCACAATCTTCGTTAGAATTCTTCTCTTACTCTGGAATCAACGCTGTCCTGTTTTGGTAAGTACCTTGCTAAAAGCAAGTCAAAAGTTGTATTTTCACTTCGATATCCGGGAGTATTGTTGCTTGTGTCAAATAAACAAATTAAACTCAATATCGGTTGTCTATACAAAGAATCCAAATTCGAATTAAGTTGATTCCAGAAGAGCACGAATTCGAGAGTGTGATAGTACCTCTTGAAGAGTTTGAATCAACCTTTGTTTCAATGTTTGCTGCATGGTGGCATTGTTTGGTTTTGTGCTAGCTTTTTAAGATGAAGTTTGTACATGACATCGTTTGGATAAAATTAATCTAAACCCTTTTTCCATTTATACTCAATACATAACGGAACATATATTTATTTTGTCCGACTCCCCACTTTAATTGATGGTCTGATCGGGTCATTGATTGATTGATTTATCGATTGATTGATAATTTCTTCGATATTAAGGTTATCTTTATCGAAATGTTTACAGATGATGGCTCATTCAAATGGAAATGGTACTAAAATACTAAAAGGTTTATTCTGAAAAGGCGATATGATTTGCACCGCAGGCCATTACGCTAAGCACTGGAGTATGTTTGCCCCCCCCCCCTCCCTTCTCCCGGGAGGTACGCAGTTCATGCCATGATCCAAAGTTTAAACATTGTATAACCAATGCCTACTATTTTTATAATAATAAATCCGTTCTCCAAAATATATGGCAAAATATACAGTATTTTACAATGTTTAAAGAAATAAAATAGCAACTTACATCAAGATTTGTTTCAATGTACTCCCTCCAATGTAGTTTTGATTTGACTGACTGGTACTTCCCATTCTAAAAAGAGTAACAAATTATAACCTGCAAAAGTAAAATCGCCCTGGAATTGGTCCCTATAATAAAGGATAAGTCAAGTTGGTCTCGTCTCCCATAATTTTTCTTGGATGGGGGAGGGGGTATGTTGTTCCTGAAGAAATGATGATACCACTACTTCATGTGAAAGTATTTTATTACTTAGAGAATCTATATAATCATCTATGAAAATGTATAATAAAAAAATAATCTCTGTTACACTATTGATATGCAAATGTAATAAACTATATCAAAACATAAATAATTGACATTTCATTTTATGCATTACACGAGCCTGTATTATTTTTTTCTGATAAAACTGTAAAAAAAACTAAAAAACTTAGAAAAATATGTTGTGTTTGTAGGAATTCAATATTTCTATATCGATATAGCAACCTAATCACATACAGATAAATATGTGATATTTCAGAAACGAAAACAGAAATAAGGAAATAGATGATACAAAAAGTGCTCGATTAAAATACCTACAAATCACTTCAATTAATTCTACATATTGTTAAAAAATATAAATCAAGCCCAAACATCTAAAGTTACATTTCATCAATTTTCCAATAAAATTGCATTTTGATGGAAATATGAATCTTTGCGTATTAAAACACAACTTACGTAGATGTATCTTATTGTATAGATTTCGCTTTCCCAAATCGTTATGCATAAAATTTTATCAACATCAACATGAAATTATAATACAGTACATCATGATTTCGAAGGACTCTGAAATGTTATCATATCCAAGGTGATTACTTGACATGCTTGACAAAAAGCAGGACGTGCACATAGGTTCGCAAACTATTAGTTTCCATATACTCCATCATAAATAAATGTCGGGTGTACATAACATTATTGTTCTTTGTCATATTGTTCTTTGTCATTAATCCCCTGACCTCTGCACACTCACGACTACTCATCATGCTCATTATGAATGTGTATATTTGGCTTTATTTGTAAATACCAAGGAGTTTGAAGCTCCTTGTAAATACTAATTAAACAGGTATTAGAAGAAAATGATTGGACCTTATCCAAATAATAAGGCTGATTCGTAAACAATACATTGAAGTATCATTGATTGTTATAAGCTATATAGCAGCAGGCTCATCTATGCAAGGCTTAATCATATTGTCTCCATCATGTTTATTGTATTTTTGTGTGATTTAACCATAATTTCGTAAGTTATATACCTAAAATGAAACATTATCTATTATCTACAAACACTTTGCTTCTAAGGGTTTCTTCCACTTTTTCCATTTTATGCACTTCATGAGCTATATCATTTTTTTATGCTTGTTACTCTTATTTCGTATTTATCATGTTTGTAAATGCTGTTCAAAATTGATATTATGATGTTTTCAACGTTACAGAATTTGGGAAATGAAAAATAAAATAGATGTTTATTGTGCCATATTAGACCTTTCCCATAATTTCGGGGAGGAGATAATTTACAAAATTACCTTAATTTTTCCTATTGTTGGATCGTTCGTTCCTTCATTAATGACAGAAGTACCAATACACATTGTTATCTTACACCTTGTGCAAGGGCTAATTCTCACCTCAGATTGTGTCTTCTTACTTTTCAATGTTCTCTACTTTTCTTTAATGTTCTTGCAGGTTCTTAGTTTTCTACTAAATTAAAATACTTTTCATTTCGTAAAAGTTTCAAACGAGATAAAAGACAAATAACTATGATGATAAGCAACGACGGAGATCATTATTTACGATTCTAATTAATCATCAATAATTTGGGGAAAACAAAACCTAAACAAACATAGAAACTCCCTTTAAGGTTTATGGGAAAATAAATGTAGGGGCTTTTTGAAAAAAAAAACAATCAAAGATTTTGTGCGAGGCATGCAAGTCCACAAAAAGCTAGGAGGAGTAAAGATAAATTGAATTTTCGCAGAATTAATAATAAACATTTATGTAGAATCCGTGGTCCGGATGAGATTGCTATATAAAATTTCAAGATTTATTATTATTTCAAGATATTTTCATGATGTATTTCAAGATTCTTCTCTTTATTTCATTAAAAAAAATATTGATCTATTTTCTCATTATTTATCACTTTATCCATGTATTTATTATTTGTTTATATATTCGAAATAAAATATTATTTCGAAAATTGAATTTATGAAAAAGTTTAAAAACAAATTATCTTCCAATAAAAATTCCAGAAGTCAGTGTTCACAGCGAAGTTTTTTTTTATGATCTCATTGCAATTTCCTTTTGGGGTAGAAATAAATGCAACCTGTAACGTACAAGGAATCGGTGGGGATAGATTTCATGGGATGTAAGTGATTACTTTAAGCAGCTTTATAGAGGAGTATCAACATGATATTGTTGCTGCCTTGGTAAGATGAACCCATGTGATTTATAGTCGGTATCTCTATAGCTACCGGTTATGTTTTCTCAGCCCCTTTTCTGGTGTTTACATTTTGATACAGCAGCAACAACAACAACCAGACTAAGTTCAAGAATTCACATCAAGGGTAGATGTGCGATTGTCAGAAATTAAATCTATACCTCAGTTTGCATTAATAATAGGTGGCTAATGCAAGCACATCTTATACTGTGATTTAATCAAAAACAATTTACCCGAGTTACATAAGCTGTATTTCAGATATTCCAAAGTAGATATCATTGTTAACATTGTTGTTTGTGTTATGCGCCTTTCCCTCAGTCACTCAGAAACTGCTGGCGAACTGAAGGGTCGGACTTGATCCCCAATATAAACTCCTCAAAAAAGATCATTTAATTCCCTTTAAAATGATACCCTACATCATTGGAAGCGCAGTGCCATGAAATGTGGGGCAAGGTCAAAATTCAAATGTTGCAAAATGACACAATATTGAAAGTCACTGTTCTTTTTTCCGTGGTGATGAGTGACTTTCTCAGTGGTTTCTTTTGACTTTGATCGATAATCCCTCCTCGTTTTTAGTAAATGGGTAATCAATATCAATTAGTAGATCATTTAATTTTCTTTGAAATGATACCCCACATGATACGATTATGGTTCACATGGAGGTGCAGTGCCTTGAAATGTGGGGCAAAGTCAAAATTCAAAAGTTGCAAAATGGCACAATATTGAAAAGTCACTGTTCTTTTTCCGTGCTGGTGATGAGTGAGTTTCTCAGCGGTTTCTTTTAATTGTTTTAATGCACCTTTACATCGACAAACCACGACTCAAACCATGTTATCCCACAGAACCATCACTACCTAAACCACAACAATTGACACAGACAAAATAATCATTTTCTATATTGAGACCCTTCATGACTCTTTCTGCTCGTTTTGCATCTTTCC
This sequence comes from Lytechinus variegatus, assembly GCF_018143015.1. Taxonomy (NCBI): domain Eukaryota; kingdom Metazoa; phylum Echinodermata; class Echinoidea; order Temnopleuroida; family Toxopneustidae; genus Lytechinus; species Lytechinus variegatus. Next base: position 37,685,884 of record NC_054746.1, read on the forward strand.
AGTTCAGACCTTACACTTTTGAATCCTGCTCTTTTTGTGATGGCATGATCATAACAAACATGGTATCATTCAAAGAAATTAAATGATCTTTTAAATGATATCAATCATGCATTGTGTAAAATTGGGAGTTGGGAAAAATTAATGGCCAAACTAAGATTTTCGAACTATTTTTGCTCGTTTTGCAGCTTTTCAATTCTCACCTCATCCAACACTTTTGAATTCTGCTCTTTTGTGATGGCATGATCATAACAAGCATAATATCACGTTAGAGAGAATTAAATTATCTTTTGAATGAAGTCAGATATGCATTGTGTAAAATTGGGAGTTTGGAAAATAATTGCCAAATTCTGATTTCCAAACTTTTTTAGGTTTTTTTTATACACTCGGCAATAAAAGTTCTTGGACACTTATAAAAGTTAAAATATTCCATATAGATATTTGATTAAAGGCAATTATTGTACGTCAACATGACCAGACAATATTCCTCTTCCAGTATGACATGACATTTTCATGTGAACGGTAATGCATGGGTGGTTAAATGCTTTAAACAAAAGCAATGTCAGTAAAAGAAAATTGCCTGAAATGGCTAATGACCATGGCCATCCTGTTAGGCATACATTCAACAATTTCAACAGGTGGTTATCATTTGAATTGAATGCTTAGGGATGCCTCATGAAATGCACAATGATAATAATAGCTGGATTTATAAAGCGCTTTTTGCCAGAGGATATAAAGCGCTGCTATTATTACCCCGGCTTTAGCTCGAGCTACCATCACCGGGGCTCAGTGCATGCAAGGAATTACTCCTGCCAGGTACCCATTCACCTCACCTGGGTCGAGTGCAGCACAGTGTGGAACTGTGGATAAATTCCTTGCTGAAGGAAAATACGCCATGGCTACGAATCGAACACACGACCCTCTGTTTCAAAGGCGAGAGTCATTACCACTAGACCACGACGCACCCACACAATGGATCATTTGGACACTCACTTTTAAGATCAAGCTTTCCAACCAAGAGCGTGCAAGAGCAATAGGAATGTTGCAGTCTGGGCAGTCGTTTAGTCGAGTGGCTCGATATTTTCAAGTTTCACCAACAATTTCAAATTTGAACCAGCTGTATTTGGCTACTGATGAAGTTATAGACCGACATAGGAGTGGTCAACCTACATGTAGGGCCACCACCCCTGCAGAAGATAGGAGGATAAGGATAATTTTCTTTTGCTCATGCCAAGATACTGAAATTAGACATTTTTTTTCATCGACTAACTTTGACTTGAAATTCCAGTGGAATAGTGACGCATCCAACGTGGATAACTTTCTCGTCACTTTTAGAGTGGTATTTGACTTTAAGTTTGCTTTTATCGTTTACTGGATATTTATGCCACACCAACTTTCACAACTGAAAGAATGACTGATCGTTTTCTTGCAATTTTCTTTTACTGGCATTGCTATTATTTAATGCCTGTAACCAGCCATGCACTGACTGATCCATTTCTTGCAATTTTCTTTTACTGACATTGCTATAGTTTAACGCATTTAACCACCCATGCATGACTGTTAACATGAAAATGTCATGTCATACTGGAAGAGGAATATTGTCTTGTCATGTTGACATACAATAATTTGCCTTTAATCAAACATCTATATGGAATATTTCAACTTTTATAAGTGTCCAAGAACTTTTTTTCATTAAGTTTTCAACGATTATGTATGAGATTTCTTTAAATGCCAATACAGTGCGTATAAAAAACAAGTGGAATGCCTCTGGCCGTCTCACCTGCATCACGCGGTTCAATATAGCAGCAGTGCTGACTTTGAATACTACTCTAACTCGCACAAGATGTTCAGTGATACATGTACATGGTTACTGTTATGTCCACTTTTTATGAACTAGACCAATAAACTTACAGAGATATGATGGTTATTCAACAAAAAAACCCAACATGGCCAAAGTTCATTGACCTTACATGACCTTCGACCTTGATCATGTGACCTGAAACTCGAACAGGATATTCAGTGATACTTGATTACTCTTATGTACAAGTTTCATGAATCAGATCCATAAACTTTCAAAGTTATGATGGTAATTCAACAGATACACCCAATTCGGCCAAAGTTCATTGACCTTTGACCTTGGTCATGTGACCTGAAACGCGCACAGGATGTTCAGTGATACTTGATTACTCTAATATCCAAGTTTAATGAACTAGACCAATAAACTTTCAAAGTTATGATGGTAATTCAACAGATACCCCCGATTCGGCAAAAGTTCATTGACCCTAAATGACCTTTGACTTTAATCATGAGACCTGAAACTTGCACAAAATTTTCAGTGATGCTTGATTACTATTGTGTCCAAGTTTCATGAATCAGATCCATAAACTTTCAAAGTTATGATGGGAATTCAACAGATTTCCCCAATTCGGCCAAAGTTCATTGACCCTAAATGACCTTTGACCTTGGTCATGTGACGTGAAACTCATGTAGGATGTTCAGTGATACTTGATTAACCTAATGTTCAAGTTTCATGAACTAGGTCCATATATTTTCTAAGTTATGATGACATTTCAAAAACTTAACCTCAGGTTAAGATTTCGATGTTGATTCCTCCAACATGGTCTAAGTTCATTGACCCTAAATGACCTTTGACCTTGGTCATGTGACATGAAACTCTAATAGGATGTTCAGTAATACTTGATTAACCTTATGGCTAAGTTTTATTAACTAGGTCCATATACTTTCTAAGTTATGACGTCATTTCAAAAACTTAACCTCAGGTTAAGATTTGATGTTGACGCCGCCGCCGTCGCCGGAAAAGCGGCGCCTATAGTCTCACTTTGCTTCGCAGGTGAGACAAAAACGGGACAGATTTGAAAAGTCTATAAAATTTTTGTTTCAAATAATGATGTCTATATTTTGGTGTTAATAGATGCTCTAAGGTCTTATCTTTGAAATGCAATTTAAAAAAATAAATTTTATTCATGCTTGAGCGAACACGGGACATTTTTGTTGGGGGTTCAAAAAGAGGCTTGCGCCAGAATTGCAGAATATGTGTAATACAATGATCAGACTTCTTGCTAATCAGGAGAAATCCTCTTGACCTTTTCATTATCTGTTCCACAATTTTCGAATTATGCTGTCAAATTTCATTTACAAAGTTATTTATTTCATTGAATTATTTCGTTTTTTCATTTAATCTTCTCTTACCTTTTAATTTTCCTTCATAAGTAACTGAGAAAAGAAGATTTTTTGTCAACCCAAGCAAGAAGATTTGAATGATTAATTGGGAAAACTTGTGATTATTAAAATCGTTTTATTATGTGAAACAAACAATGTTATGTACCTTTAAAAGACATGAATCTATTTTTCAATGGGTCTTTAATTCCTTGACCAAGTTTAATTGCTTGACAGGAAACACAGGAAGGGATTCATGTCTTTCTATGACAATGGTGTATTGAGTCAATTTTGAAGGAGCTAGATATGGCAGATCGGGTAAAATGTATTAAAAAGTTTTGAGCGAGCGAAGTGAGCACGCAAATATTCCCACTTTTTTAATTACAATATCAAATTTTGTGATAGATTTTGACATAATATTCAAAAAATAATATCATATTTTACTTTCTATCTGTCCTTTTATTTCCTGTCCACTTTTTTGGTCATGATTTTTTTTAATTGGGGGGGGGGGGGAGCAACCCGAGCGCCCACCCATCTGTGTGGCTTTGTTCAAAAGGCACCATAATCTTTGTAGCACATAATGAAAGGATTTGAATAAAAAAATCCATGCTCTCCCATAATTCAGTTGAAAAAAATAATTTTAGCTTGAAGAAGGAATATTCAAAACTAACAGAAAGCATATTAAAAAGAAATAACAGAATAATTCAAGCAAATAAATAGATCTGAAAATGAATTTTGACCGCATGATTTGAAAATTATGGCAAAGATAATGAAAAGGTTAAGAGGAAGTCTGCTAATAAGCAAGAAGTCCGATCATCATATTACTCATATTCTGCAATTCTGGCGCAAGCCTCTTTTTGAACCCCCAACAAAAACGTCCCGTGTTCGCTCAAGCATGAACAAAACTATTTTTTTTAATAGCATTTGAAAGACCAGACCTTAGAGCACCTATTAACACCAAAATATAGAAATAATAATTTGAAACTAAAATTTTATAGACTTTTCAAATCTGTCCCGTTTTTGTCTCACCTGCGAAGCAAAGTGAGACTATAGGCGCCGCTTTTCCGACGGCGACGGCGGCGGCGGCGGCGTCAACATCAAATCTTAACCTGAGGTTAAGTTTTTGAAATGACATCATAACTTAGAAAGTATATGGACCTAGTTAATAAAACTTGGCCATAAGGTTAATCAAGTATTACTGAACATCCTATTAGAGTTTCATGTCACATGACCAAGGTCAAAGGTCATTTAGGGTCAATGAACTTAGACCATGTTGGAGGAATCAACATCGAAATCTTAACCTGAGGTTAAGTTTTTGGAATGTCATCATAACTTAGAAAATATATGGACCTAGTTCATGAAACTTGGACATAAGGTTAATCAAGTATCAATGAACATCCTGCATGAGTTTCACGTCACATGACCAAGGTCAAAGGTCATTTAGGGTCAATGAACTTTGGACGAATTGGGGATATCTGTTGAATTCCCATCATAACTTTGAAAGTTTATGGATCTGATTCATGAAACTTGGACATAATAGTAATCAAGCATCACTGAACATTTTGTGCAAGTTTCAGGTCACATGATCAAGGTCAAAGGTCATTTAGGGTCAATGAACTTTGGCCGAATTGGGGATATCTGTTGAATTCCCATCATAACTTTGAAAGTTTATGGATCTTATTCATGAAACTTGGACATAATAGTAATCAAGCATCACTGAACATTTTGTGCAAGTTTCAGGTCTCATGATTAAGGTCAAAGGTCATTTAGGGTCAATGAACTTTGGCCGAATCGGGTATCTGTTGAATTACCATCATAACTTTGAAAGTTTATTGGTCTAGTTCGTTAAACTTGGACATTAGAGTAACCAAGTATCACTGAACATCCTGTGCTTGTTTCAGGTCACATGTCCAAGGTCAAAGGTCAATGAACTTTAGCCGAATTGGGTGTATCTGTTGAATTACCATCATAACTTTGAAAGTTTATGGATCTGATTCATGAAACTTGTACATAAGAGTAATCAAGTATCACTGAACATCCTGTTCCAGTTTCAGGTCACATGATCAAGGTCAAAGGTCATGTAAGGTCAATGAACTTTGGCCATGTTGGGTTTTTTTGTTGAATAACCATCATATCTCTGTAAGTTTATTGGTCTAGTTCATAAAAAGAGGACATAAGAGTAACCATGTATCACTGAACATCTTGTGCGAGTTAGAGTAGTATGCAAAGTCAGCACTGCTACTATATTGAACTGCGTGATGCAGGTGAGACGGCCAGAGGCATTCCACTTGTTTTTGATACGCACTGTATATGATACAATCTTAGCCCATTAATCTTTTTTTTTAATCTTTTTTTCTTTAAATGATGATTAGTTTCACCTTGTACTGTTGTACATTTTTTTGCATTCAATACCGTCTCCAAACTCAGTCTGTTCACAAATTTTAACTCATCTCCACGAATTTCAAAGATCCTTCGAGTAAAAAAGGAAAATGCAGATAAAAACTATATTGCGTTGGTTAATGAATACTAAACACAGTCTTCTTTGCATGCATCATTGTACATTGATTTCAATTGAAAAGATGTTTGGCCTTGGCATTAATGTTAAGTAATCTACATGTATAATAGTAACGATTGTGTTCCTATATTTTGATTGGTAACAATTTTTTCCATACACAATACAGCATACTTATAACTTGAGGTATGCATTTTAATTTTCAATGAGAAACTAGTCAATGAACGTAATCGCTCCAAATTAATTCACTCAAACGAATTTCAAAGATCCTTCAAGTAAAAAAAGAAACTGCAAATAAAAACTGTACTACTTTGGTTAATGAATACTAAACACAGTCTTCTTTGCATGCATCATTGTACATTGATTTCAATTGAAAAGATGTTTTTCCATGGTATTAATATTAAGTAATCTACATGTATAATAGTAACGATTCTGTTCCTATATTTTATAGGTAACAACATCCTTGTCGCATTGCCAATGGGAGGATCTTCATAGCATTAGTGATATTCAAATGCTCATAACTTTGTCATTGTTTGTCCGATTTTTCTCAAACTTTCGTTGATCTGTTTCTTTGATTTTTCTGTTTCGACACAAGGATACTTATATCCAAAGGTTTCATTCCCCTTTAAGGTATGCACTTTTCTTTTCAATGAGAAGGTAGTCAATTAATGTAAGAAAAAAAAACTCTCCAAATTAATTCACTCAAACCTTTTTCGCTAAATATTTAGCTATTTAGAAATTAGGATTTTATGTTATTGAGTTTACATAGTATAAGCGTAAAATGCACATAATCTTGATATTTAAAGTTGCTTCGAAATTTGACTGAATTACAAAACGGTATAAAAGAAGCCAAATACATAGTAACTGAATTGATCAATGGTAAACACAATAAAACACATAAAACACCCAAATGGTTACTTTTTGCCATGATCATGCTATTCCCCCTAATTCATCAATATTTCAACTATATACCCACGTTCTCGTTCTGTTATGGTCATATAGAATTTATATTTTGTATAGTTTATAGTTAATTTATAGGTTTTTTTCGTTTTGGGGGGTTTTTGTGTGTTTTTTTCGTGGTTTTTGTGTAGCTTTTTGGTGTGTGTGTGTTTTTGTGTTTTTTGTTTTATCATCCATGAACATGCATTTATCTTCCATATGTTCAGCGATTTTCCTATACTATTTACGTTCCCTTGATTCGAATGATCATTTACCAAGTTCACATTATATTACGTTATTTACATTATTTACGTATTCGAAGGATCAGCGTCCAACAAGCCAAACTTCTCCGCTGGTCTCTCTTTTCATTTCACCCCTTTCTTCTTTAACATACACCCGAATACTCATGCTTTTAAGAATGTTAAGTTTTATAAAAATAAGTATCGTATTTTGTTCATGTAATTACCAAATCTTTGCAAATGTAAAGTCGGTACTTTTGTTCATTTTTGTAATTGTATTTATGTATTTTTGACTTGTATGTGAAAAATGGAGAGAAAAGAAATGAAATGAATAAAAAAATCTAAATATTTAGAAAAAAAATTAATTATTGCTAAAGCGCTATCATTCTAGTGTACTCTACATTCATTCTCTTCTAAAAGTGTCTTTGTCTGACGCAGCATTATAGCCTGAGGCTTCCAACTCCTTATCCAGGGGTCCGTTGCATAAAGATTTGCGATGAAACTTAACCCCACCGAATCATACTTATCTTCATCTTCAAGCCAATCAAAAGCACCCCTTTCATAAATGCAATCCATTATTCCTCCCTATTTACGATATCATCTTAGTGTATTTGCGTCATGCACTTCAGATTATATCTCGCTGCTTTTAATCAAGTAATTTTTATTCAATTTCTTTACTCAAGAGTGATTGTGTTTCAATAATGTCATCTTGTCATTTGAATTCTATTCAAGCTATCACTTTTTCTTAGAATAAAAAATAAAACTTTAATATAGTTTTTATTGTTACTTGTATTTTTTTCGGGATGTACTTCGCATTTTTCTTAATGACGTGGAGGTTGTCAAATGTAATGAAATAAATTGACCCTTTCATATATATTTTTATCAATACCCAATTCTTCTTAAATCAGAAACGCTTAAAACTAGTTCAGATAGGTTATT